>NW_017671460.1:0-43605 GCF_001879085.1 Nicotiana attenuata | reverse complement strand
TATATATATATATATATATATATATATATATATATATATATATATTAAGTACAGATTGGTACCTGGTAAGCAAAATTTTTCTCCGATAAAGACAAGAAAGTGAAGGAGAATAATAATTTCTGCAGCAATCTTGAAACCTACACGAAAAGAGAAGTTGAAGACAGATAAGAGTGAGAAGATTGACAGGTATGATTGAGCATAATCGAGCAGATTTGGGGACATATATTGAAGAAAACAGGCAAACAGACAAATTAAGTTAAGGGTATTCTCTTTTCTTCTTTAAGTTGTCCAAGTCTATATTGTTGTAATGTTTTCTTCTTTGCAGGTATAACAAGGAAAATAACATATAACTTGAATCCATTTTCCATGAAGGGAATGGATTTTAGGAGAAAGTTCAAAGTATATCAACATATTTGCCATAATACTGGAAGTAGTGAATCAATATGGCATCACAACAAGACAAGAAAGTCAAAAACATGACTAATTCAACTCGGCATTAATCGTCATATGCCCCTAAAGTCCAAATAGTAGATATCGCCTTCCAGTTGCAACCCATTGACGTATGTAATTTATGTAGTGATATTGATTTATTAGAAGTCATGACAGAATTCTTCTTACCTTAAACTCCGATATATTCATGCTCCGTAAATAAGAGCTCCCATTCTTGGCTAATTTGGGAAAGATTTTGCAAAAATTTGCAAATTTGGAGAAGACAGATGAGAGGGACAATATTGACAACAGATTTCGCAAAATTTACCTGGGGAAGAAGAGAAAGTTACCTATGATTTGGGAAGAAGATCGTCGGAGCTGTGGCACGGCGAAGATCGTCGCAAGCCGCGGCGATTTTGTTAACCAGACTGTTAACTGGAGCGATTTCGCAGACCGGAGACTGTTGAAATGGAATAGGTTTTGTCATCTTTTTTTTCTTTTTTGGCAAAATCGTATTGGCAGAAGGGAATAGGTTTCGTTTTTCTAATTGGAGGGAATACTTAGTTCTTGTCCAAAATATTAGAGGGAAGATTTTAATTTATTTTGTACGGAGGGAAAGTTAAAATAACAAAAAATGGTATCTGTTAATGATTTTTAGTGGCAATTTTTTTTAGTGTCACCAAAGAATATCTTTTACTGGCTAATGATCATATGCCACAAATATTTCAACTTAAAGAATCCATTAGCGACAATTACCTTATTGCCGCTAAATAATTGTCGCCAAAAGCCTTTTTTGTAGTGGTGGGCTTGTAGACTCCCTAGGACAGAACTGCTCTGATATCACTTTTGTCACGATCGAAACCGATGGGCCGCGACGGGCACCCGGTACCTTACTCAACCGAGTACCAACGTAACGTATATTTCATATCATTCTATCGTAGGTAAATGAACCGGAGTAAAGCATGAGGGAATACAAACTTATACATGTGAAGTACGGGCCTATAAGACCAAAATAGTCACTCGTATACTGAACATGGGCCGACAAGGCCATACAATCTTTTACATACATGACATCAGTCTATAAGCCTCTAAGAATACATAATTTTCATAAAGGTCGGGACAGAGTCCCGTCATACCAAACAATACACGTCTAAATCATACTAACCAATCAAGCGACTCCGAAGCAAATGGAGCGCACCAACATCTTCCGCTGAGCTGATAACCTACTTGGAGGGCCCTCGACCTGTCTATCGGGACCTACGGGCATGAAACGCAGCGTCCCAGGCAAAAAGGCACGTCAGTACGAATAATGTACCGAGTATGTAAGGCACATAAATAAGTACATAACAGACATGGAAGAAATATAGAGTAAATGACTCAACCTGTAAGTCTGGATAACTCTGTAAATCATGAAATACTTATAATGTCATGCATATGCATATGAATGTCATGTCGTGCATAGGTACATGTGTTCATAACATCATCAAGCCTCTGAGGGCACCCCATCATATCATCTCGGCCACTGTGGGCAAATCATCAATGTATACCAGCTGATCAGGTGGTGGTACATATATAACGCCGTAACCTTTTCCCATATCCCATATACATATATATACATATATATACATATATACGCGTATATAATACCTTCTGAGTCATGGATCAATGTACATGTATAAATACATGAAATGCATAAGAAATACGTTAATAAGATTTTCTCGGAATGCCATAAAACTCAACATGCCTTTCGGATAAACTTTATCCAATACGTATTTTCTAAGACCCATGAACAGACGATAGAATAATAAGACACATGGAGAATCAAGAACATAAGCATCTCTAGCATTTCTATGAATAGAGTCATTTATGAAAACTTTGCATTTGCTCGTTTCTTCTGTACAATTTGGACCATGCCAAAAAAAGGGGTATCCTTGACATACCTGAACCGATTCTTTTCACAATCCCTTTAACACCCGTTGATAGCGACAACACGTAACGGTGGATCGAAGTAGGAGAAAATTCGTATGTTGTTCTTGAGAAAGATTGTACCGTGCTCTCTTAAAACTGCAAATTCCGTTGCTACTACGCAGTATAACTTTGTATGAAAATTTTGCCCAAAATCCATCACCTTAGCTTTAATTCACATTTCTTGTGAATTAGATTTGAAGATTGTGACTTAATCATTCTTGTGAAATTGCACCTTAGCTTTATTTCACGTCTCTTGTGAATTGGATTTGAAGATGGTGACTTAATCATTCTTGTGAAATTGCAGTACATATCCTTTGTGAGAATGATCCCATTCTTGAATGAATTTAGTTGAATTTTAGGAAGTCTTACCTTAGTGGGTGTGGGCCCCACTAGCTGATGACTTAGCAAAGACTCCTTCCAAAATTTGCCACCTTTAAAATTGAGATATGAGTCATTTCAATTGCATGGGGGGCTGCCACCTCATGCTTTTTAATAATTATCCAATAAATCCTCAATTAATTAGGTAATGTCCCGTTACCCGGTAATTAATTAATTTTTCGCATAATTAAAAATTATCTCAACTTACTTAAAATACTACTCTCGTTTAACATACCTTGTACACCTTACTAGCATGTCATATAGTACCTTATATGGCACTAGTCCATAAATACCGGGTATTTTAGCTCAGGCCGTATTTTATCCCAAAATGCCAAACTTTGACGAAAATTCATTTTCTTTGACTTGCTTCCCCTTTCACCTTTACGAATTTACTCATCACTTGTAAAATAGCATAATCCTTATAATCTTCAAATAATCTTTTACTTGGACTAATATCAATTACCTTACGACAAATTCAAGGTACAATACTATAGGGTGCGATATCGTCGTAATTTAATACTGCGGAGCCTAATATCATCGTAATATAATACTGCGGGACGTAATATTGACGTAATATCGCGGGGCGTAACAAACACACCGTAATAATCCTAGGTCTAGAATCCTTCTGTACAGAATTCCTCCACTTTGGAAGAAATGATTGGACAATCTCCGGAGCGTGCATTTCTGAGTATGATTTGCGTGCTCCGGGTATTCTCCTCTTGCCATGTATTCCTTGATATCGTGAAACCAGGGATTTCCGTCTGTTTCTTCTTCAATATAAGCATAAGCTGGCTGACTATGGATCGTTACTGGAATGGGATCGATCAAATTCTTATTCGGATGCTGTATCATGGAAGACAAAGTAGCCAGTGCATCTGCGAACTCATTCTGGATTCTCAAAACATGTTTGAATTCTATCTTTGTGAACCTCTTCATCAATTCTTGCACGTGATACAGACACGTCAATATTTTGGTATTCTTTCTAGCCCACTCTCCTAGAACCTGATGTACCAGAAGGTCTGAATCACAAATTACCAGCAATTCTTGGATATTCATGTCAATGGCCAAATTGAGCCCCATGATGCAAGACTCATATTCTGCCATATTGTTGGTGCACGGAAACCTGAGCTTCGCGGATACCGGATAATGTGACTTGTCTCTGACACCAAAACTGCTCCGATACCCACTCCTTTGAAATTTGCAGCTCCGTCGAAAAATATTCTCCAACCGTCGTAGGCTTCAGTAATATCTTCTCCTACAAAGGACAATTCTTTATTGGGAAAATACATTTTCAATGGTTCATACTCCCCTCCGACAGGATTTTCTACAAGGTGACCTGCTAAAGCCTGTCCCTTGACCGCCTTCTGAGTCACATATACGATATTATACTCACTCAACAATATCTGCCATTTGGCTAGTTTCCTTGTACGCATTGGTTTCTGAAAGAAGTATTTCAGGGGATCCATCCTCGATATGAGGTACATAGTGTAGGCACAAAAGTAGTGCCTGAATTTTTGAGCTATCCACGTCAAGGCGCAGCAGGTACGTTCCAGCAAAGAATACCGTGCTTCATAAGGTGTGAACTTCTTACTCAAGTAATATATGGCCTGCTCTTTTCTTCTCGTCTCGCCATGTTGTCCCAAAACACAACCGAAAGCTCCATCTAGTACGGACAAATAAAGTAGCAGAAGTTTACCAGGTTCTGGCGGGACCAAGACTGGTGGCGTGGATAGGTATTCCTTTATTCTGTCGAAAGCTTTCTGACATTCTTCAGTCCATTTTGTTGCAGTATCTTTCTTCAACATTTTGAAAATTGGCTCATAGATCACGGTCGATTTTGCTATGAATCGGCTGATGTAATTGAGACGCCCCAAGAAACTCATCACATCTTTCTTGCTCTTCGAGGGTGGAAAATCTTGTATGGCTTTGACCTTTAAGGGGTCCAATTCAATCCCCCGGCGACTGAAGATGAAGCCTAGTAATTTTCCAACAGGGACTCCGAAGGCACACTTTGCTGGATTCAGTTTCAGATTGTACCTTCGAAGCCGATTAAAGAATTTCCTTAAATCAGCTATATGATTTGCGCTTCTTCTGGATTTGATGATGATGTCATCCACGTACACCTCTATTTCTTTATGAATCATGTCATGGAAAATGGTCTATGCCTCTCATATAAGTAGCTCCAGCATTCTTTAGGCCAAACGGCATCATTTTATAACAATACATACCCCACGGAGTAATAAAGGCTATTTTTTCGGCATCTTCCTCATCCATCCAGATCTGACGGTATCCTGCGAAGCAATCCACAAAGGATTGGAGTTCATGCTTGGCACAGTTGTCAACCAGTATGTGTATATTGGGTAACGGGAAATCATCTTTGGGACTTGCTTTATTTAAATCTCGATAGTCGACACATACTCTGACCTTCCCATCCTTCTTTAGAACTGGCACGATGTTGGCCAACCAAGTAGGATATTCGACCACTCTGACAACTTTGGCTTTGATCTGCTTGGTAACTTCTTCTTTGATTTTCAAACTCATGTCAGGTTTGAACTTTCTGAGTTTCTATTTTACAGACGGACACATCGGATCGGTAGGTAGTTTATGAGCCACTATAGACGTGCTCAAACCAGTCATATCATCATAAGACCATGCGAAAATGTCCTCATGCTCCTTCAGGAAATGGGTGTATTCTTCTTTTTCTGATGGTGACAAATGGATACTTATGCGGGTTTCTTTGACTGTTTCAGAACCTCCCAAGTTGACTATCTCAGTTTCGTCCAGGTTAGACTTAGGCTTATTCTCAAAATTCTCAACTTCTCTAACAATTTCTTCAGGGATTATATCTTCTTCTTCTACTTCTTTTGAATCACTATCCTTATGTTGCGTTGTCTCATTACATGTCACAGTCGTTGGTTCATCAGGATAAGTAATAATATGCTATAGAGGAAAAATGTAAAAGATAATAATAAATACTAAAATAATAATGCATTAATTAAATCTCGAAAACATCAAAACAGGTACGGCTCGATGACTCGAGCAATTATTTCAAAACAAAATGCATCTTAAAACAAAATACTGGAAATATCTTAAATGCTTAAAATGGCTTTTAAAAACAGATCATGCTAATTGCCAGGCTACCCAGGAAATCGACGGGCCCGGGATGGTGCAGCAGTCCAATTCTAGAGAACAGCTCCCTTCTCCATGGTCTGAATAGTGAGGTCTTCTTCCTCCTCCTCCTCAACTATTGCATTGCAGTCCATGTATTCGTCATCCAGATATAAATTCCTTAGGCCAGCGAAAGCCTCATCTTCTTCAGACCCCTATATCACGTCAGTCTGTTGAATATCTGATGCAGATGCGGTACTGGCTGTTCAAGAGGGTAATAGGGACCACGCCATGGCGGCGACCAATTATCGTACTCCTGCCAGGTGTATTGATACCCAAGTCCAAAGGTGGTACCGTGACGTTTTGGTTGTATTGGCTTAGTGATACCCTGGAGATTTTTACCGAGACATTTACCGGGTTCATACCCTGTCCATAACAGTATGCTTACGATCTTATTACTCCACCACTTGTCTTTCTCTATTGCATTGACACACTTGATGCGATGGTACGTTTCTCCACCCAACTTCCTTCTATTCTTGACAACCTGAACAATTTGATTGGTGTAGATGGGATTACTTTCGTCTCCGTAAATGATCACCTCCTGATGGTTCCATTCGAACTTCACAACTTGGTGTAGCGTAGAAGCTACAGCTCCAGCGGTATGTATCCAGGGTCGTCCCAACAAAAGATTGTACGTAGTAGATATGTCCAATACTTGAAACTCAACACCAAACCAAGTCGGGCCCATCTGCAAACAAAGATTGATTTCCCCAATTGTGGCCCTTTGAGACCCATCAAATGCTTTCACATTCATACTCCCTGCTCGTATCTCATGGAAATCTTTACCCAACCATTTGAAAGTAGTCAATGGACAAATGTTGAGGCTCGAAGCCCCATCTATTAGGACTTTGGCGATGAATTTGTCCTCGAACTGTACTGTGATGTGTAGTGCCTTGTTGTGACTCAGTCCATCAGGTGGTAGTTCGTCTTCATGAAAGGTGATCGTGTGGCTCTCCAATACTTGCCCTACCATGTTGGTCATCTCTCCACTGGTGATGTTGGTGGGCACGTAAGCTTCATTTAATACTTTCATTAATGCATTTCTATGCGTCTCAGAATTCTGAAGTAGTGACAGAATGGAAATCTGAGCAGGGCTTTTGTTCAAATGATCCACTACAGAGTACTCCCTTGCTTGCACTTTCCTCCAGAGATCATCCGGGCCGGTTTTGACAATAGCTTGCTTAGGAGCGGCTTCTTTACTTGTTCCTCCCAAATCGATCCTGGTCGGGCGTGTAAACCCTATCGGTCCTGGTCATGCCTTGTGCGGCACCTGTTTCTTCCATCTTCCCTTTTCCTTTCCTTCTCGCCTCTACAGCACAGTACCATGGTATAGCAATTGGAATTAAAGGACGGTGTAGGTGCTATCGTCATAGTAAAGTGTGTGGTCACTTCAACCTTAAACGAAGCTGGTGCAGTTGAGGGCGTTGTTGTTTTAACCTCAAACGGAGTTGGCATGGCTATTTCAACCTCAATTGGTGACTGAATTTGCACTATAATGGGTGTGAGAGTGACCAGAGGTATTATGGTTTCATCCCCTTCATGAATGAGTCCAATTGATCCTTCCGGATCCCATTCTTAATCAATTTCTATCACATTTACCCCCTCGCCCTTGTGATCCAGAGGGGATTGTTGCGGACATTAGGTGCAGCCTCTTTTGCTTGTATAACCTTGGTGTCAATCGGAGTCTGGATATTATCTTTCAAAATGCGACATTCATCAATAGGGTGTCCCTTCATGCCCGAGTGATAGGCACATGTCTTGCTCGGATTGACCCACTGGGAATAGTTTTCCATAGCAATATCGGGAATGGGGGTGACGTAACTGGAAGCCTTCAGTCTTTCATAGAGCTAATCAATAGGTTCAGCAATAGGAGTGTATTGTCTGGGTGGTTTACAGTCGAAATTTGGTCTGGGTTTTTGGTAGTTTTGGCGGGCTGGTGGTGGTGAGTGGTAATATGCTGGTTCTGTGTTATAAGTATGGTAGGTGGTGGCGAGTTGTTGTTATCTGGGACGTGAGGGCTGATATGTGGGTGGTGGGGTTTGGTATGTGAGAGGGGATTTTGTCCCTTGAGCTACCATCACGGCTCCTACTTCTTTCTTTTTGGATATACCCCCTGACTGCAAAGCTTTATTCGTAGCCTGTAATGCCTCAAAATTAGTTACCATTCCGCTCTTGATTCCTTCTTCAATTCTTTCCCCCAATTTAATGATGTTAGAGAACTTGTGATTCTCAATAACCATTAACCTTTCGTAGTATTGTGGATCACGGGCCCGAACAAAGAATTTGTTCATTTTCTCTTCTTCCAGTGCCGGCCTTACTTTTGCAGCTTTCGATCTCCACCGAATAGCATACTCGCGGAAAGTCTCCATCGGCTTCTTCTTGAGATTCTGGATATAGAAGACATCTGGTGCATTCTCTGTATTAAACCTGAATCAATCTATGAAATCTGATGCCATGTTTACCCAACTAACCCATTTCTTTGGATTTTGACTGATTTACCAAGATAGGGCATCTCCAGTGAGGCTCCTCGAGAACAATTTCATGCGAATCCTTTCATCCTTTCCAACTCCTACGGGCTTGTCACAATATGTCCCTAGATGTACCTTTGGGTCACCTGTACCGTCAAACATCTCGAACTTAGGAGGTTTGTAACCCTCTAGCAGTTCTACGTCCGGCTGAATGCACAGATCCTCATAGTTCAATCCCTCAATGCCTTTACCCTCTATGACACCTTGGACTCGACTTGTGAGTTTTTCAAGTTCCTCTGCCATGTTCTTGATGAGCAGGTCCTTCTCGGCGGATTCAGGTATGTATAAGGTTTGTTGAGGAGTGTGGGGTAAGGTTTCCACATATATGGGGTTACTTTGATGGACTTTAGGGATTTGGGTGTAGTGGTGGTCGTTGGTTGAGTTTTGAGGATCGAGAATAGGTAGTGGTGCATTTTGAGGAGTATGATAGGTAGTGGTTTTTGGATACTGAGTTGGCTGATGATGATGTTGTGGAGGCGTCGGTACTGGTGGAGGATTGGGATTTTGAGGCGGTGTGGCATATTCGTGAGGTGCGGGAGGATTTTATGGATGCTGGTTTGGTGTATTTTGGGGAGGTGTTGGGTTTTTGGTGTTTTGTTGGTTGATGTCGGGGACGTTCAGGGTAAGGTAGGGATTTGCCAAGTTCCGAACCTACTCAAGTTCCCCTTGTAACTCCAATATCTTTTGTTCCAGTCGCAAAACCAAGTCATTTGGTGCTGGAGTGCTTCGACCATATGATGTTTCAGCATTGTCTTCATGCGTGGCATTGTCTTTCCTGATATTGCTTGTATCATCCATTCTGGCCTTTCCCTCGCTTTTACGATAGTTTGGAGGAGGAGGAGGTGGAGGACCTCTTTATTTGGTATGATATGCTGATGATGCCAGTATGCACGAACCAACCTTAGGGGATGGTAATAAACAAATCAAGAAAAGAAGGAAACAAAAAGGTAAACAAGTCAGTGAGCAGTATTAAAAAGGTTGCTTGCGGTATTTAAACACATATTGCAGAATAAATTCGTGTCCTAACTTGGGGACCTCATTGTGCTCGAGGTAGGACTAAGCGACATATAGATTTGGAGAAAACTGATGCCAATAATTGCGTCATTTCATTAATGTGAAAAATAAGCCGAATCTCTAATAAAACGACAATAATAATAAAGAGTCACTAATAGCGTATGCCTTATTACAATCAAAGTCTAAAACCAATCTGGGAAGAAATAAAACATTATTCCTAATCTATTTGGTCCCAGAAGGACCTTCTCCGTGCTTGGCCTTCTTGGCTTCATTAATCAAATTCCCCAGGTCGCGCATGTCCAGTAGCAGATACGCCCTCGCTAGGAGACCTCCTTCGTTTCCATCCATGTTTTGACAACTTGTAACCCTGTTTTTCATTTTCCCTTCCAGTTCCATCAATCCCTGCTCTAAATACTCCAACCTCTCTGTTTATTTAGTGGTGATTTTCCTCTATTCATTGATTGCTTCCATGTCTGCTTTGTGATGTTCCAAATGTCTGGCCTCAGATTCAGAAATCCTTTTTGCGTAACTTCCTATATTTGACTTGGTCCTCGGCAGCGTCGTCTATGACCCTATTTCCCAAATCAATCCCTGGCTTGACATCTCCTGCTATGTCATCGACCAACCATGATGGATAAAAGTGCCCATGGCCAGCATGGTATCGATCTGGCTTGATGGTATCCTTCTCCACCATGACCTTTAGATGCCACATGTGCTGCGCCTCGTACTTGAATGGAATAGCATCACCGTGGAAATCTGCTTTGTAGTGAACCATCTTAGAGACTCGGGGTATAACTTGTTTCCTCCCAGCCTGTCGCATGACCCTAATAGAAGCATAAGTGTAGATACCCCTCAACCCAATCAACACTAAATGAGGAACATCTCTTAACCTAATGATAAACTCGCTGGTAGGGAACCACTCGAACATCCAATGGACCTTGCCGTCCGTCAAATTGCTAAACAAGTGCACCCAATCCACAATATTTTTCGGTTGTGCAAACCTATCTGGGATGAAAGTCATTCTTTTTGGATGGTGAAAAGCTATGTGGTCATTCCATGGTCACCGTAGAAATTCCTGACGGTACTGTCCTCTTTCAAGATGCTCCAACAACCATATTTGCTGTAACAAGTTGCAGCCCTCGAAATTTCAGAATCCCTCCTTGCAGCAGTCCAAAGCTCGAAATATTTCTGCCACGATCATTGGGACGATAGTGTAAGTTTGTCCCTCAATTCCTTCTATTAGGGCCTTAGTAACCATAGCTAAATGGGTGTGAATCCTTTCTCCTTGCATTGGGAATACCAGCATCCCTTGAAAACAGACAATGAACACGAAAACCCGACGGTGGTCCAACCCAACGAAGTAATAGCAAACTCATCATGGTAAAGGCGGTAGGATTTGTTGTGTTCGTAACGTGCGTAGAGGAAGTCAAACGGTATGTAAGACTTCTTTAAGCAGACTAACTCATCATTCTTTCTAAAACCCATCATTTTCAGAAACCCTGGGGAGGTGCGATTCTCAGGTACTAATAGACTAGGGCTATCCCAAGGAAGTCCAGCAAAGCCACCTATTTCCTCTAGAAGGGGAGTCATCTCTATATCCCCGAAACGGAAAACATCCCTCTTTTCATCCTAGAACATAGTAGCGGCCTCGATCAGTATATTGTTTGGTTGAATGTCTAGCAAAGAAGGTAGATTCCCAAGAACTCTTTTCACGTGGCTTTTGTCACTTGGCGCGAGATTTTCCCACCAATCCAGTAACAAAGGTGGGTTATTCCGAACCATGCCGAACCTGGGGACCTCGTGCCTCATTTCTGCAAAATAGATAAAGTTAGCCCTTACCCCCTCCAAATTCAGCTATTTTCACGCTAATGATCAACATATTGTCATGTTTTTCTCCAAATTATGCATAGATCGTGATTATGTCCCTTGGGATTATGGAAATCCCGGCGGACTTTGGACAAGGTTTGTCTTAGTGAGTTATTTCGGGGACATCGTTCTAACTCATACTAGGTTTAGACATGATGCATGCACAACTGATTTTAGAATGGGGTTTCTAGAAGAGTCTAGACTAGTACCCTCAAGTGGACAACTTGAGAGGGAAAGGCACGGAACCTCGATTGCACCGCGCTGATCGACTAGTTTTACCGCAAAATAAGCCTTTCCAAATTTAAAGGGTGATTTTAGGAAGAGCGCGGACACTCATCAAGTGCCGCTATGGTATTAATACGCACGAGTGGAATATGATGCGTGGCATGCTTTATGCAAAAATAACACGTTGTCAAGTATTTTCACATATTGAAAAAAAATATAGTATTGAATGAACGTAAAGACATAAGAGGAAGAAAAATCGGGAAGAAGTTAGTTTGCAAAATGAAAGAATTATAATAAAGCAAATAAATGGGTACGGGTTGGGGAGAGATATGATATAGCAAAAAAGTTTGGAGCAGGTGAACATGGTTAGGGAATAAGGGGAAACACATGTTGTAATCAAATTAAACAAAGAGTTGCATATGAGTTCATACAAAGGGGAAATAGGGAAAAGGATATGCACGTAGCAATAAAAAGGGAAAAATGGGAGCGGGAGATTCGGGTAACAACAAGATAACAAAGATACGCTTATCAGGGAAGACTAATTCACAAAGATCAAGTTCATTTATGGTAAGAGCCTAAAAATATCTACAGCTGAGTCGCCATGCTGTCGCGCCCCTTTTTCTCGTGAAATCGGGTTTCGACACGTGTGGCAACTCTTTTAAGAAGAAGGGGGTTTTAAGAGAGAGAGAGTCACCACCTAACGGATTAAGGTGCGTTAGGGCACTATTTTTGCATATAAATCTGAGTTAACTAGCTTGCATCACCAAATATCGGGTAAGGGCTCGAAATTACCTCGAAGAGAAGGTGTTAGGCACTCTACGAGGTCCACAACTGTCGGTCCCAGCCGAACTCAATTATATGAATTAGTCTATGTGATCAAAGATAAGGAAACAAAGGGATCTGGGGAGTTCATATTAAACACAAATAATCGATGAAAGACAAGGGAGGGGGTCCTAAATTTTTTAGCCTAAAGGATCACCCCGTGCAACATAAATAATACTTCGTAACTCTCTCAAGATGGTGTGTTACTCATATTATTCAACGGGCAATGACTATCATCTCCTGCTACCCGATTACTATCTTTAAGTTGTTACCTAAAGTGCACTAGTTGATTCCAAACCGTACCTTATGTGTGCACTACCCGTCCTATGCCTATAGTCCAGGAGGCGTTTAGACCTTTATTTTTGGGATAGTTCTAGACTTAACTTAGATTTCTAAAAATGATAAAACTAGGCAACATACAAAAAAACAAGTTGGACTTTCATGCAAAAGAAAATAAGGGTTCAAGGTAACCTCCACACTTAGGCAGCAAATGCACGCAACAAATTAGGCGTTTGACAATTTCAACAGTTAAGGTCGTTAGGTCCTATAGGCATGATCTCTAGGTGATTCTGGATTCTAATCATACTGGCAGTTATCTAAAGTAATTCCTAAGTGACTGTATAGTTGCCCACTGATTATAAGTATAAGCGGTTAAACCTATGGGCATGTTATCTAGGTAATTTACTTAGTGTTAGGCAGTGACAAGCAACGTGAGATATTCATAATTACTCAGTTGTTCCTATTGGTATGCTTTCTAATGGCGTTCAATGAGACAGTGTTTTAAAGCCTATTTTTAGTGCGTAACACAGATGGTGATCACCCTATAGACATGATTCCTAACCTTGATGATTAAAACTGGTTTTAGTTCCCATAGGCATGCATACTAAATGGACAAGTATGACACTCACATATCAATCAATTAAGAACCCTGTAGGCATGATTTCTAAAGGGGCAGATTTGAATATATTGCAATGCAAATTGAACTTTGGTTATTTTATTTCCTATAGGCATGGTGTCTAATAGTGTAAAGCAAAGTAGGCAGGATATTCATATTTGAGCCAAAGTAAACCCCTATAGGCAGGTTACCTAACATACCATAGCAGAATATGCTTTAATAAATAAACACGTATGGGCAGATCATCTAACACAATAGCAGAATGAGCAAAGTAAACACCTATAGGCAAACTATCTAACCAAATAGCAGAATGAGCAAAGTAAACACCTATAGACAGGATTTCTACCCATTCTCATGCAAACGTTAAAATAAACCCAGTTTTCCCAATTCACCATTGCGCCAATTGTTATTACAAATAATTATTACAGTCCACAATCAAATGAATGAATTACAAAGTATATAAACTATAGGAAGCCTGCAGCAGGCCAAAATACACCTGGACAAACCAGGTCTTCAACTCACAGCATCTCCAAAGCCCATGTTCATAGGTACAACATGACCAGTGGTGAGTGATTCACCCGTATCTCAGAACCCAAATCTCTAGTGTGTTAGAGTTCCCAAGGGCTTCAAGAACCCAGTGCAGTTCTCGCACTAGAGAAGAATAATCAGAATAGTTCAAGGAAGAATAGAGACCCAAATCCTAGTGTGTCAGAGTTCAGAAGGGTCTCACATGGACCCCGAGCAGTGCTCACACTAGAAAGGTCAAGGACAGATCCTAAATAGCCTTGGCTTTCAGGCGACTAGAATGAGGATTCAGAATAACATAGGTAACAAGTGAAAGGGAGTGGGCAATGGTTGAGGGACAGAATTTGAAAAGAGGCACTTACTTTCAAGAAAGCAGACATAGCAAAGCTAAAAAAAACATAGGACAGTTGATCACAAGGTCAACAAGTCCATCACTTAGCCAAACAATACATAGATAGGATCATATTGAAGGAGTTAGGGAGAAACCAGTTTGTAGGATTTACACAGTCACACAGGTGCATAATACCAAACAAGTAAAGCCTAAAGGTCTAATTTATGCTGAGTATACCCAGTATCAAAAGAAAGTCATGTTAACTCACTCAGGAAACAAAACAACATTTAGACATGTTATGAAAACACAAATTTGATAACTACCCTAAAGTCAAATAATTACTAAAGGAATATGGAATCAAATGAGCCAAAGACATGTTAAAAGACAGGTTAACAGGGAAGCAAGTCACAAATTGTTAAAAATGTGAAGCAACCATTTGCAGGAATTCAAAGTGGAGTAGGAAAACAGACTTAGGTTGATCAGTGAATGTGGATATTCAAGTATTGACCAGTATACTAATATGAACTAAAAAGATTCAAATGCAAGTTAAACTAACAAAGTTGCGTACGAGAGCATTCTAGAAATGCATTAGCTAAACAAACATAAGAGGGTTTACATTATTCAAGTAGGTGTGAACAATCTCAGAACTAGTAACATGAGGTGAAACTTAAAATACTAAAGAGAATTTAAAACGAGTGCAAAGTTAACAAAGTCACATATAAGAATAAACCAGAAACATATAAGGCCATGAAATTCAGAGATGAGAACACATGCAGATCATAACTACATAAGAACGAAATTGCCAGGGTTCAGTAACTCACCACTTAAACGAAAACAAGAAAGTCAGTAGCAAGAACCCAGAACTTCTGGCCTTGGCTTACAACCGGCCAAAAAAACCAAAGTATAGAACAAGATAATGAAAGAAACACAGAACAAAGCCAGATTTTAGTGATTATTGAGATTCGGCTCTCTTCTAGAAGGGAATGGGGAGGGGTTTATATAGCACTAAATTATAACAAACAAATATGGCAAGTACTAGAAAGGAAAGCGCGTAATAGTTAATAAGGAAAGAACAAGTTGAAACCCTAATTTAGGTAAACATATAAGATCGGCAGAAAATAACAAGTAAGGAGATGCACATAGACATATAAACAGAGATTTTAGCAAAGTAACTAAAGAATCGAACAGATTTGGTTTGATTTCGAAGAATCAAAACCCCATATTTAGGGTAAGTAAAAGTCAGTCATAAATTAACGAAGAGAGTTATAATAGGATGCACAGAGACATATAGACGGGAACATTAAAGGAAGAATAATTAAAGAATCGAGAACCATATTAGATCTAGAAAGAACAGAACCCTAGTTTTAGGGTAAGTAGAAAATCGCGAAGAATCTCAGAGATTCATACCATAGAGCAACGGGAACGAACACAGATGGAAAGACATCAAAGATTTAAATCAGATTTGATTCAAAATTAAAGAAATCTGCTTGACATGTTAGGCAAGCAATTATATAACACCATAATCGAATGACCAGGAGCGAGAGGGGGTCAACAAGGTAAAGGAATCATCGATTGATTCCATTTTGGGTTGGAATCGAAGGGGGTAACAGGTGACGGCGATAGGGTCTCCACAGAAGAGAAGAAGAAGATACAACATTCAGGGGCGGCGGATGAGAGACAATATCTCTAGGATTTGGAGGGGATTGATTAATTAAAAAAAGGGAGAAGGGATGTGGGCCGTTGATCTTGAAAGATCAACGGCTGGATTTAAAAGTGATCGAGGTGGGTTAAAATAGACGGGTACCGTCCGGGTTGTGGGGATTGGCTTAATTGATTTGGGCTGGGGTTATTGGGCTGGTGTATGGGGTACTGGGCTAGGTATTGGGTCCGAAATTAATTAAAATTGGGGCCAGATTTTAAATACCCAAATTTAACAAATAAATAATTTGTAAAAAATAATAGATAAATAACAAAAATATCATTTGTGTTTAAAAATAAATAAAGTAATTATTTAACATTATAAAAATATAAAAGGTTATTTTTTGCATAAATAAATAATTATAAGTACATACGGGCTATTATTGCAAAATGTGCAATTTAGCTTTAAAAAATGCAAATGTAATTAAAAAAAATGCACTGAAAATATTTAAAACCTCATATTGAAATAAATAATGTATTTAGATGATTGAATCATCATAAAAAATAATTTGGAGGGTCATTATTGAATATCTATATAATAAATGCAGAAATAAAATGATTTAAACTCTTTTAAAAATTGTGAAAAATTATGAAAAATACTTGTGCATGCTTGTAAATCCAATGATAATGCATGTGCACTATTTTGAAAGTATATATGTATATTTGAAGAATATGAGGGAAAATTGGGTATTAACACCACCGTGTCCGGAAACACCTGGATCTGCACACGAAGTGCAGGGTGTAGCGTGAGTACAACCAACTCAGTAAGTAATCGTAATAAATAAGGAACTGAAAGATAGTAACGAGCTACAGAGTTACAGTTCATTTCCGGTGGTCCCAACAGTAAAATACACATGCTTTCAAATCTGGCAAATTAAGTCAAATCAGTTTATTCATGCCAAGTTCAAGTAAAACCGGATAAAAATGTATTTCAGATGTTCTCAAAACAGTAACATATGGGAACTGTGTGCAACAACAATGAAATCATATACAGCCTCTCAAGGCAATAATCACTCAGTCCTCCCATTCACTCCAACCTCATAATCACTCATTCCTCACAACCACTCATTCCTCACAGTCACTCAACACTCAGCACTCGGCACTTGCACTTAGTAGGTACCTGTGCTCACTGGGGTGTGTACAGACTCTGAAGGGCTCCTACAGCCCAAGCTCTATATCAAGTCAATCATGGCATAAATTAATAAAACATGCTGCGGCATGCAGCCCGATCCCATAAATATCCTCACAATCAGGCCCTTGTCCTCATTCAGTCATCAATCTCTCCAGTCTCTCGGGCTCTTAGAAATTAGGAAAATTAGCCCAAGCAGCAATAATATGATGTATTAACAAGAATAATAGAGACTGAGATATGATATGCGAGTAAAAATTAAGACTGGGTACAAATAGCATTTAGCAGGTAATTCAACATGTAACACGGCCTCTGTGGTCCCAACAATACCCACACATAGCCTAAACATGGTTTCTAACATGATTTACAGTCAAACTTCTATAACACGTGGAGAGCATATAGCTAATCAACAAGTTTATTCAACTTTTCAGTTTCACGGAATACACCAAGTCACAATTCTCACTGTGCATGCCCACAAGCCCGTCACCTAGCATGTGTGTCACCTCCAAATCAATCACATAACACAAAATCCGGGGTTTCATACCCTCAGAACTAGATTTAGAATTGTTACTTACCTCAATACAAGCAAAACACTACTCCAAAATGCCTTTGTCTCTCAAATTAGTCTCCAACGTCCCGAATCTAGCCGCAAGCAGTACAATACAATCAATATAGGCTAAAGGAATTAATTCCACAAGAAAAATACAAAGTTATAAGCCAAACTCCGAAATCGGCTCAAACCCGCCCTCGGGCCCACATCTCGAAATTCGACAAAAGTCACAAAACTCGAAAGCCCATTCACTCACAAGTCTAACCATACCAAATCTACTCAAATCCGATAACTAAATCCCATTCAAAACCCCAAAAATCTAGTCCAAGAACTCTTCCTCATTTTCCCCAATTTTCCACCCCAAACCACAAATTAGATGATGGAATTAAAAGCATAATAATGAAATTTGACCAAAATTAGATAGGAATCACTTACCCCAAACACCCACGCAAGAATCTCTCCAAAAACCGCCTTCGACCGAGCTCCCAATTCAATTTTTTTATATGAACTCGAAACCCTCGCTTTGAATCTTTTATATCTGTTCAGATACGCCTCCTTCGCGAACGCGACCTGACCCTCGTGTTCGCGTAGAAAACTCTGACTAACCCCTCAAGTTAACCCTTCGCGAACGCGTCCACTGAATCGTGAACGCGAAGCTTTGCTGAACTTACTCATCCGAATACGGTCCCTCTCCCGCGAACGCGTAGACCAATAGTACGGGGTCCCAAGCTGCCTTATTTCTTCTTCACGAACGTGTTCCTCATCTCGTGTTTGCGATTCACTCGCAGCCCAAACCTTCGCGTCCGCGTCCCCTTCTTCGCGAAGGCGAAGAACAAAACTCCCTCAGCCCATAGACACCCTTCGCGAACGTGAGACCCCTCTCCCGAACGCGTAAGAGGAAACCAGAAAAATACACCAGCAGTCATCAGCCAACATGCTAAGTCCAAAAATGATCCGTTAACCACCCGAAAGTCACCCGAGGCCCCCGGGACCTCAACCAAACATACAATAAAGTCCCAAAACATCATACGAACTTAGTAAAATCCTCATATCACCTCCAACAACATCAAAAACACGAATTGCACACGGACTCAAGCCTAATGATCTTTTAAATTTCCAAGCGTCGAAACCTATCAAATCACGTCTGATTGACCTAAAATTTTGCAAACAAGTCACAAATGACCCCACAGACCTACTCCAACTTCTGAAAATCCAATCTGACCCCGATATTAAAAAGTCCACTCCCGGTCAAACTTCCCAAAATTCTTACTTTCTCCATTTCAAGCCTTATTCTACTACGGACCTCCAAATCACTATCCGAACACGCTCCTAAATCCAAAATCACCTAACGGAGCTAACGGAACAATAAAAATTCAAATCCGAGGTTGTTTACACATAAGTCAATATCCGATCAACTTTTTCTAACTTAAGCTTTCAATTAAGAGACTAAGTGTCTCAATTCACTCTGAAATCATCTCTCCGGACCCGAACCAACTAACCCCGTAAGTCATATAAAAGCTGTAGAGTATAAAAGGAGCAGAAGGTGCAATGGGTTCCCCCCTTAGGTAAGCCCCAACAATTAGTGCTTTCATGTATTTGAATCCCTCCAATTTATAGTATTCATTTGACATTATATATTTGGAGTTGACATAGAAATATAATATCTTTTATATTATAATTAGTAGGCTATAACAAATAACGCATCTTTGTTTGTCCCAATTGTTGGTATGGAAAGGCAAAGCTATTGATGAAAACAAATAAAACACAAATGGGAAACTTAAGGTCCAGAAACATTCAGAGTTTTTGCTGATTTGAACAAGGAAAGCTTACATGGGGCTTAAATTAATGTGGAGGTCAAGCTTACAAAAACGGGTCACTTTCAAAATCAGGAGATGATGTGAATGGACTTAAACCAGCCATGTATCAGAAAAATTACATATAGCAAAGTGGATAGCAAATGAGGTTTCTAATAGATGCTAGCTTTAGCTATTTGATGTGTTTGAAGTATTATCATATATATTCATTTTTTTTATGTTCATTGCTAGGATGCATGTCACGACCCCCGTTCATCCTCCATGAACATGTCGTGATGGCACCTAGTTCCTACAACTAGGTAAGCCTAACAGTTCGGAAATAACAATTCAACTTGAGGGATAATCAATTAAAACTGAACATATGAAAAATAACAACTGAATATAAGGCCGCCCGGCCTATGCAACTCTAAAGATATGCAGAAGTCTACAACTCAATCCCAAAACCCGGAAACTCACGGGAAACACAGGCTAATAGAATTACCATAAGTACTCTAATCTCAAGAATATCTACATCGAAAGTATGATAGGATAACAACTCTACAACTAGAATAAGGAAGAAGACTCTTCGGTCTGCGGACGCTGCAGATATACCTCGAAGTCTCCGTGTATCTTCTCGCCTCAAGGATAGTGCGCCTGAGAAGAGGTACCTGGATCTGCACATGAAAAACATGCGCAGGAAGGGCATGAGTACGCCACAGCGGTACTCAGTAAGTGCCAAGCCTAACCTCGGTTGGGTAGTGACGAGGAAGGTCAGGGCCCTACTGAGGTAACATATAATATTAATTAACAATATGAAAATCTGACAGAAATAATGAGTACAGCAGTGAGATAAGGCAAGTCAACGAGGTAATAACAACTACAAAAGACAGAGTAAACACAGAGTAAATATAGCTCAATGTCAATGATACCAATGAGGGTCTTCCCAGGATACCGTCCTGTAGCCCTTTTCTCAACTGTCCAGTGGATCTCCCGGGATACCGTCCCGTAGTCCAACTCATGTACCAAACCGAAGGATCTCCCGGGATATTGACGCGTAGTCCAACCATCAATGTGCAGGGCGATCTATCGGGAATCTAACCCGCAGTCCCAAAGTAAAAGTGCAGGGGGGTCTACCGGGAATCAAACCCGTAGTCCCAAAGTAAACAGATAGGGGGGGGGGGGGGAGAGCTACCGGAATCCCACATTCGTAGTCCCGATGTAAATGCACAACCACAGCCAGAAATATACCAAGGAATGAAGTACGAAATACAAACACAGATAGAACTAGCCTAGCATGCTTCACTTAGAACAGTCAAAACAACTTAAGCAAATAGGCAAATCAATTCAACTAAACATGCTTTTCCTAATCTAGCACAAGTTATAATTTCAAGTAGAATAAGGCAAGTAAGAAAGAAACTAAACCTCAATAACTTAAGTAAAACTGGATTTTCCATCAGTCGGCTCAAGTACGTGCCCGTCACCTCACGTACAAGGCAATCAAATATCAAGTAACAACCCTAAGGGGAAAAGTTTCCCACACAAGGTTAGACAAGCCACTTACCTTGAATCAGCACCAAAATCAACTCGAAATCACACTTTTGCCACGAGTATCCGACTCCAAATGGCCCAAATCTATTCAATTCAATTACATATCGTAAGTAATATTGCAAACAACTGATTCCACTATTAAATTTAAAGCTAAGGCACGAAAATAGGTAAAATGACCAAAATACCCCTAAGGCCAACGTCTCGGAATCTAATAATTTTTACATTTTCCGAACCCTCGTACTCTCGCGAGTCTAACCATATAAAAATCACCCAAATCGGAGGTCAAATGCCCACTCAAAATCCAAAAGTTAGGTCTAAGAAGTTTTCCCCAAACTATCCAATTTTGACCCTAAATTCGAATTCTAATGATGGATTTAACTAGATATTGATGGAATACGACTAAATAGGATTAAGAAAATGTTACCCAATGATCTTCTCTTCAAAATTCTCTGAAAATCGCCCTTACCCGAGCTCAAATTTATTTTTCTAACTTATGAAATCAAACCCTCAAAATTTCTATATCTGCACAGGTATTTCCGCTTCTGCGGACAAGGGACCGCTTCTGCGGTCCCGCTTCTGCGGACCAAGCGCCGCTTCTGCGGTTTTCCCTTAAGTTGCAAGGATCCGCTTCTGCGGTCTTATACCGCACCTGCGGATTCCGCTTATGCGGATGTCCTACCGCTTCTGCGTTTTCGACCAAAGACCCAGGGCCGCATCTGCGACTATGATCTCGCAGGTGCGTAACCGCTTCTGCGGTTCTACTTCCGCACCTGCGGAAACTGAAGAAACACTCAAATTCCGCTCCTGCAATGGACAGGCCGCTTCTGCGGCTCCGCATCTGCGGTTCCCAAGCCGCAGATGCGAAAATACCAGAAGCAGCAATGGTTCAGCTGCTGCAACACCTCTCAAATTCTTCTGTTAACCACCCGAAATCATCCCGAGGCCCCCGGGACCTCAACCAAAAGCACCAATAACACCTAGTACCTCATTCAAACTTGTACAAATCCTTAAACCACCTAAAACAACGCCGGAAACCCGAATTAATCAAAGATTCAAGCCTAAGAACTTCAAATTCCAACAAAACACGCTTTCGATCAAAAACCTACCCGAACCTCGTCCAAATGACCTGAAATTTTGCACACACATCCCAAATGACATGGCGGAACTACTGTAACTTCCGGAATTCCAATCCGACCCTCGGATCTAAAATTCACTATCGGACCGAAAACTTATAAAATTCAAACTTCGGCATTTCAAGCCTAAATGAGCTACGGACATCCAAAATACACTCCAAACACGCTCCCAACCCCGAAATCACCTAACGGAGCTAACGGAACCATCGAATTTCCATTTCGAGGTCGTCTTCACACTGTTCTGACTACGGACCACTTTTCCACACATAAGGCCTCATTTAGGGACTAAGTGTCCCAAAACACTCCAAATCCTAATACCGAACGTCCCGGCAAACCAACATAGCAGAAATGAACTTAGGGGAAGCAGTTAATGGGGGATCGGGGCGTAAATTCAAAAAACGACCGGCCGGTTTGTTACATCCTCCTACACTTAAACATTCGTTCGTCCTCGAACGAGCATAGAGAACATACCTGAAGTAGTGAAAAGGTGAGGGTAACTGCTGTGCATATCCTGCTCGGTCTCCCAAGTCGCCTCCTCGGCCGGCTGACCCCGCCACCGAACCTTCACTGAAGCAATGTTCTTTGACCTCAACTTTCTGATCTGTCTGTCCAGTATAGCCACTGGCTCCTCAACATAGGATAGATCCTTGTCCAACTGGACTGAACTGAAATCCAACACGTGAGACGGATCACCGTGATACCTCCGGAGCATCGAAACATGAAATACCGGATGAACTCCGGCCAAACTGGGAGGCAAGGCAAGCTCATAGGCAACCTCCCCAACTCGCCGCAAGATCTCAAAAGGGCCAATAAACCTCGGACTCAACTTTCCTTTCTTCCCAAACCTCATGACGCCTTTCATAGGCGAGACCCGAAGCAGAACCCGCTCACCAACCATATATGAAACATCACGAACCTTCCTGTCCGCATAACTCTTCTGTCTGGACTGGGCTGTACGGAGTCTATCCTGAATCGTCTTAACCTTCTCCAATGCATCCTGAACCAACTCTTTGCCCAATAGCCTGGCCTCACCCGGCTCAAACCAACCCACCGGGGATCTACACCTCCTACCATATAAGGCCTCATACGGCGCAATCTGAATGCTGGACTGATAGCTGTTGTTGTAAGCAAACTCCGCCAATGGCAAGAAATGATCCCAAGACCCTCCAAACTAAATCACACACGCACGGAGCATATCCTCAAGAATCTGAATAGTGCGCTCGGATTGTCCGTCCGTCTGGGGGTGAAATGTTGTGCTCAACTCCACCCGAGTGCCTAACTCCTGCTGCACGGCTCTCCAGAACTACGATGTGAACTGGGTACCTCTGTCCGAAAAAATAGAAACTGGAATACCATGCAGACGGACAATCTCCCGGATATAAATCTCTGCCAACCGCTCCGATGAATAAGTGGTACACACAGGGATGAAATGAGCGGACTTGGTCAGCCGATCCACAATGACCCAAATGGCATCAAACTTCTTCAAGGTCCGTGGGAGTCCCGACATGAAATCCATGGTGATGCGCTCCCACTTCCACTCCGGAATCTCTATTTGCTGAAGCAACCCACCTGGGCGCTGGTGCTCATACTTTACCTGCTGGCAATTGAGGCATCTAGACACATAACCAACTATATCCTTCTTCATCCGCCTCCACCAATAGTGCTGCCTCAAGTCCTGATACATCTTCGCGGCACCCGGATGGATGGAATACCGCGAACTATGGGCCTCTGCTAGAATCAACTCTCGAAGACCATCAACATTGGGCACACAAATCCGGCCCTGCATCCTCAATACCCCATCATCTCCGATGGTCACATCTCTGGCATCGCCATGCTGAACCTTGTCCTGAAGGACAAGCAAATGAGGGTCATCATACTGCCGCTCCCTGATACGATCAAAGAGGGAAGACCAGGAAACCACACAGGCTAGAACCCGACTGGGCTCCGAAAGATCCAATCTCACGAACTGGCTGGCTAAGGCCTGAACATCCATCGCCATAGGCCTCTCTGAAGCTTGTAAATATGCCAAACTCCCCAGACTCTCCGCCCGGCGACTCAAGGCATCCGCCACTACATTGGCCTTGCCAGGGTGATACAGAATAGTAATGTCATAATCCTTTAGCAACTCTAACCACCTCCTCTGACGCATGTTAAGATCCTTTTGCTTGAGTATATGCTGCAAACTCCGATGATCAGTATAGATCTCACAAGGCATACCATACAAATAATGATGCCAGATCTTCAAGGCATGAACAATGGCAGCTAATTCAAGGTCGTGAACAGGGTAATTCTTTTCATGTATCTTCAACTGTCTGGACGCGTAGGCAATCACCCTACCGTCATGCATCAACACTGCCCCAAGGCCAACTCTCGAGGCATCACAATAGACGGTATAAGACCCCGAACCGGTAGGCAACATCAAGATTGGGGCGGTAGTCAAAGCTGTCTTGAGCTTCTGAAAGCTCGCCTCACGCTCCTCTGTCCACTGAAATGGGGCACCCTTCTGGATTAATCTAGTCATAGGGGCAGCAATCGATGAAAATCCCTCCACGAAACGACGGTAGTAACCCGCCAAGCCAAGGAAACTACGAATCTCTGTAGCTGAGGACGGCCTGGGCCAACTCTGCGCGGCCTCTACCTTCCTCGGATCCACCCGAATACCCTCACTAGAAATCACATGGCCTAAGAATGCCACAGAACTCAGCCAAAACTCACATTTTGAGAACTTTGCATATAACTTTTTCTCCCTCAAGGTCTGTAGCACGGTCCTCAGGTGCTGCTCATGATCTTCCCGACTCCGGGAATACACCAGAATATCATCAATAAAAACAATCACGAACGAGTCAAGATATGGCCTGAACACACTGTGAATCAAGTGCATGAAAGCTGCAGGGGCATTGGTCAGCACAAATGACATGACAAGGAACTCGAGGCCATATCGAGTCCTGAAGGCAGTCTTCGGGATATCTGGCTCCCGAATCTTCAACTGATGGTAACCTGAGCGCAAGTCAATCTTAGAAAACACCTGTGCGCCCTGAAGCTGGTCAAACAGATCATCAATGCGAGGCAAAGGATAACGGTTCTTCACTGTAACCTTGTTCAGCTGGCAGTAGTCAATACACATGCGCATAGAACCATCCTTTTTCTTCACAAACAAAACAGGAGCACCCCATGGTGAAACACTGGGTCGAATAAAACCCTTACCAAGCAATTCCTACAACCGATCCTTCAGCTCCTTCAACTCAGGAGGAGCCATACGATACGGAGGAATGGAAATGAGTTGAGCGCCCGGCAACAGATCAATGCCAAAGTCAATGTCTCTATCGGGCGGCATGCCCAGAAGGTCAGCTGGAAACACATCGGGATAATCCCGTACCACTGGAACTGAGTCAACAGAAGGGGTATCAACACTGACATCTCTCACATAAGCTAAATAAGCGGCACACCCCTTCTCAACCATATACTGAGCTTTAAGAAAAGAGATAACTCTACTGGGAGTGTGATCTAAAGTACTACTCCACTCAATACGCGGAATACCCGGCATAGCCAGCGTCACGGTCTTGGCGTAACAATCAAGAATAGCAAAATGGGGCGACAACCAGTCCATACCCAAAATAATGTCAAAATCCACCATACCGAGTAATAATAAGTCTGCTCTGGTCTCAAAACCACGAATAGTAACCAAACATGACCGATAAACGCGGTCCACAACAAGAGAATCTCCCACAGGAGTAGAAACATAAACGGGGGCACTCAAAGAATCCCGAGGCACACCCAAATGAGGAGCAAAGTAAGAAGACACATAAGAGTATGTAGAGCCCGGATCGAATAGAACCGATGCCTCTCTGTGACAGACCAGAATAATACCTGTAATGACGGAGTCGGAGGAACCAGCCTCAGTACGAGCAGGAATAGCATAATATCTGGGGTAGCAGATGGAGCTGTGATCATGGCCTGAGAACTCTGAGGAGCACGATGTGGCTGAGCAGTCTGTGAAGATGCACCCCTACCAAGTCTGGGGCAGTCCTTAACCATGTGGCGTGTATCACCACACTCAAAACAAGCTCTGGGAGGACGCAGTGGCTGTGACTGGCTGGGACTAGGCCTGCTGGACTGACCTCTGGAAGCACCCCGCGCAGGAGGCGCGCTAGAAACTGGAGGTGCATAGTAAGGCTCCTGAGGTGTAGGCGGAGCTGGAGCACTGCCGGCTGCGGGGAGAGCTGAATGTACAGGGCGACCCGAATAACCTCTACCATAACGATCTGCTGATAGGGTATGGGCACCAGAGTAGTGGCTCGACTCTCGAGACCTCTTGGCCTCCCTCTCCCCTCACTCCTTGGCGAGCATACCCTCAATCCTCCTAGCAATGCTCACTACCTGCTGATAAGGAATGTCCATCTCCAACTCCCGAGCCATGCTAGATCTGATGGGTGGAATAAGACCCTAAATGAACCTGCAAACTCTCTCACGAGCTGTAGCCACCAAGGCCGGTGCATGCCTGGCCAATCTGGTATAACGGATGGCATACTCTGAAACTGTCATAGCACCCTGGCGCAAATGCTCAAACTCTGCGCGCCATGCATCCCTAAGACTCTGGGGAACAAACTCTCTCATAAACATATCCGAGAACTGGGTCCAAGTCAGTGAAGCAGCCTCAACTGGACTGTCTAACTCATAAGTACGCCACCAATCATAGGCGGCTCCCTGAAGCTGAAAAGCAGTGAAAGAAACCCCGCAGGACTCCACTATGCCCATAGTGCGAAGAATACGATGACACTCCTCCAAAAATCCCAAGGCAACAAACCTCTCAAGTCTCCGCTGCTCGTCCTCTGAAGCAGCTGACCCATCCTCGAGCTGAACTAGTGCTGCAGGCGGTGCCGGAATAATCTCGGGAGCCTGCTCAACCTGCACTCGCTGCTCTGGAGTGCGGATGGCGGGAGTCTGTGCTCCTCCCCCGGCCTGGGATGTGGCTGCAGGAATGGGGAGCAACCCTGCCTGAGCCAAGGTGTCCCTCGTGGAGTTATTCTTATTACGCCTTGTATTCTCTGTTGTGGTTATTCCTTGTGAGCTAGTTCTACCGTTTCTTTTTGATCGAAAGTCCTTGATCTGATTTACTTTCCGTACTCTTGTAGTTGCTATCATTTTCGCTGTTGTACTTGTTATTGTGATGAACGAGGTTTCTGTTGTGTGGTGGTTGTTATTGGGTTGCACGAGGTTTCTGTCATGCTATTATTACTTTTGATATTTGCACAGGCGGCGTGACAAGGTGGGATATATATATATATATATATATATATATGTCGGCCGGTCGTTTTTAGAATCAACTCTCCGATCCCCTAATAATTGCTTCCCCCGTGCTTATTTCTGCTATTGTGAGTTGGCGGGAGGATTCGTTTGGAGTTTCGGAGTGTTTTGGGACACTTAGTCCCCAAAATGAGAGCTTAAGCTTTAGAATTCGGACCGTAGTTGGAGCAGTGAGAGGACCGCGTCGGAAGGGAATTCCGTCGATTCTGATAGCTCCGTTGGGTGATTTCAGGCTTAGGGGCATGTTCGGATTGTGTTTTGGAGG
Source organism: Nicotiana attenuata (assembly GCF_001879085.1). Taxonomy (NCBI): domain Eukaryota; kingdom Viridiplantae; phylum Streptophyta; class Magnoliopsida; order Solanales; family Solanaceae; genus Nicotiana; species Nicotiana attenuata. The sequence continues at coordinate 16,036 of NW_017671460.1, read as the reverse complement.
TCCGTAGCTTATTTAGGCTTGAAATGCCGAAAGTTGAATTTTCGAAGTTTCCGGTTCGATAGTGAGATTTTGATATCGGGGTCGGAACCCGATTCCGAGAGTTAGAATAGCTCCGTAGTGTTAAATTTGACTTGTGTGCAAAATTTGGGGTCAATCGAACTTGGTTTGGTTGGTTTCGGCATCGGTTGTGGGATTCTTGAAATTTAAAGCTCTTTAGGTTTGGATTGGAGGGTGATTCGTAGTTTTAGCGTTGTTTGATGTGATTCGAGGGTTGGATTAAGTCCGCACGATGTTTCAGTATTGGTTGGTATGTTTGGTTGAGGTCCCGGGAGCCTCGGGTGTGTTTCGGGTGAGTTTTGAGCGAGTCCGGACATTCTGGAGCTTATAAAATGGATCTGATGCTTAAATCTTCACTGGGGGCAGAAGTCTTACCGTTGAGGCAGAAGTTTTTCCGCTGAGGCGGAGGTTTTTCCGCGGTCCGCAGTCATGAAGAATCCGCAGGTCGTTGGTCCAACTTCAGAAGCCTATATCTTTTGATCTACCAGGAATATTGAGATGATTCAAAAATGAAAGTTGTAGCCCTTCATGTCTAGTTTCCAGAAAGGTACAGAAATCATAATTTGGACATATGTAGTGAAAGGTATGGCCAAAACACGAAGGCCTATCTGTGCAGCCACCAGAAGCGCGGTAGCGGTGGTTTTACCGCGGTCAGCAGTGGTTTTGCCGCGGTCAGCGGTGACGGGAATCCGTGAGATGCACTATAAATACGAGGTTTGGGGTTTTATTTCATATTTCGACCTAGAGAGCTCAGGCTTTGGCGATTTTTTGAGAGATTTTCAAGAAAACCATCGGGGTAAGTGATTCTAACTCAATTTTGGCTAAAATACATGATTTTAACGTTGGATATGATTTGAGTAGAGATTTGGGATGAAAATTTGGGAAAAATTGTGGAACTTCATAAAGTGAATTTTTGGGATTTGAAAGCCGATTCGGAGTTGGAATTGAGTGAAACTAGTATGGGTAGTCTCGTAATTGAATGGGTGTTCATAATTTGTGACTTTTACCAGATTCCGAGACGTGGGCCCGGGGAGGACTTTCGGGCATTTTTCTATTTTCTTACCTTAGCTTCAATTCTTTTAGCTAAATTCATTGTTTGTAGTTATATTTACTTTATGAAATGTACTTGATTAGATTTGGTCCACTCGGAGTTGGGTACTCATGGCAAGAGCGTGATATCGGATTGATTTTGAGCTGGTTCGAGGTAAGTGGCTTGCCTAACCTTGTGTGGGGGAACTCCCCTTAGGATTGCTATTGTTGTTATATGAAATGCCTTGTACGTGAGGTGACGAGTGCGTACATGTGCTAATTGTTGGAAATCCGGTTTTTCATTAAGTAACTATAATTGTGTATTTCTTCCATGTTTACACTACTTGAAAGTTAAATCTACAGTTAGCTAGGGAAGCATGTCTAAATGACTCGATTGTTTTACTTGCTCAAACTGCTTTTATCTGAATTCCGTGCAACATGCTAGGTTATTATTACCTGTTTACTTAGGTATGAAATTGGATTGAATTGGATATTGTTCGTGTTGTTGCCGTGTGTTTACTTTGGGACTAAGGGCAATTTTCCGGTAGATCCCCCTTGCTTGTTTATTTGGGACTACGGATTGATATTCCGGTAGATCCCCTTGCACAATTATATGGAACTATGGGACTGCACCCGGTAGATTCCCCCAGTACTGGGTATTTACATTTGGGGACTACGGATCAGTATTCCGGTAGCTCCCCCGCGCACTATGAGTTGGATTACGGGAAGACACCCAGGAGATCCACTGGATATCTACATTTGGGGACTACTGTCGACGCCCCCTTTTTCTCAACGTCGTGACATGTTTATGAGAGAGTTTGTTCCCCAGAGCCTCAGAGATTCATGGCGCGCAGAGTTTGAGCACTTGCGCCATGGTGCTATGACAGTTTCAGAGTATGCCATCCGCTATACCAGGTTGGCCAGGCACGCACCGACTTTGGTTGCTACTGTTAGAGAGAGAGTTCGCAGGTTCATTGAGTGCCTTATTCCGCCCATCAGGTCTAGCATGGCTCGAGAGTTGGAGATGGACATTCCTTATCAGCAGTTAGTGAGAATTGCTAGGAGGATTGAGGGTATGCTCGCCAGGGAGCAAGGAGAGAGGGAGGCTAAGAGGTCTCGAGAGTCGGGTCACTACTCTGGTGCCCGTACCCCATCAGCAGGTCGTTATGGCAGAGGCTATTCGGGTCGCCCTGTTCATTCAGCTCTTCCAGCAGCCGGCAGTACCCCAGCCCCGCCTACCCCACAGGAGCCTTACTATGCACCTCCAGTTTCTAGCGCGCCTCCTGCGCGAGGTGCTTCCAGAGGTCAGTCCAGCAGGCCTAGTCCCAGCCAGTTACAGCCACCGCGCCCTCCCAGAGCTTGTTTTGGGTGTGGCGATACACGCCACATGGTTAGGGACTGCCCCAGACTTGGTAGGGGTGCATCTTCACTGGCTGCTCAACCGCAGCGTGCTCCTCAGAGTTCTCAGGCCATGATCACAGCTCCAGCAGCTACCCCACCTGCCCAGCCGGCTAGGGGCGGAAGTCAGGCAGATAGAGGTCGCCCTCGAGAGAGGTGCCGGGCCAGATATTATGCTATTCCTGCTCGTACTGAGGCTGTTGCCTCCGACTCCGTCATTACAGGTATTATTTTGGTTTGTCACAGAGAGGCATCGGTTCTATTCGATCCGGGCTCTACTTACTCTTATGTGTCTTCTTACTTTGCTCCGCATTTGGGTGTGCCTCGGGATTATTTGAGTGCCCCCGTTTATGTTTCAACTCCTGTGGGAGATTCTCTTGTTGTGGACCGCGTTTATCGGTCATGTTTGGTTACTATTCATGGTTTTGAGACCAGAGCAGACTTATTATTACTCGGTATGGTGGATTTTGACATTATTCTGGGCATGGACTGGTTGTCGCCCCATTTTGCTATTCTCGATTGTCACGCCAAGACCGTGACGCTGGCTATGCCAGGTGTTCCGCGTATTGAGTGGAGTGGTACTTTAGATCACACTCCCAGTAGAGTTATCTCTTTTCTTAAGGCTCAGCGCATGGTTGAGAAGGGGTGTGCCGCGTATTTGGCATATGTGAGGGATGTTAGTGTTGATACCCCTTCTGTTGATTCTGTTCCAGTGGTACGGGATTATCCTGATGCATTTCCAGCTGATCTTCCAGGCATGCCGCCTGATAGGGACATTGATTTTGGGATTGATCTGTTGCCGGGCACTCAGCCCATTTCCATTCCTCCGTGTCGTATGGCTCCTCCTAAGTTGAAGGAGTTGAAGGATCAGTTGCAGGAATTGCTTGGTAAGAGTTTTACTCGACCCAGTGTTTCACCGTAGGGTGCTCCTGTTTTGTTTGTGAAGAAAAAGGATGGTTCTATGCTCATGTGTATTGACTACCACCAGTTGAACAAGGTTACAGTGAAGAACCGTTATCCCTTGCCTCGCATTGATGATCTGTTTGACCAGCTTCGGGGCGTACAGGTGTTCTCTAAGATTGACTTGAGCTCAGGTTACCATCAGTTTATGATTCGGGAGCCAGATATCCCTAAGACTGCTTTCAGGACTCGGTATGGTCATTACGAGTTCCTTGTTATGTCTTTTGGGCTGACTAATGCCCCGGCAGCTTTTATGCATTTGATGCACAGTGTATTCAGGCCATATCTTGATTCGTTCGTGATTGTTTTTATTGATGATATTCTGGTGTATTCCCGGAGTCGGGAAGATCATGAGCAGCATCTGATGACCGTGCTACAGACCTTGACGGAGAAAAAGTTATATGCAAAGTTCTCAAAATGTGAGTTTTGGCTGAGTTCTGTGGCATTCTTAGGCCATGTGATTTCTAGCGAGGGTATTCGGGTGGATCCGAGGAAGGTAGAGGCCGTGGAGAGTTGGCCCAGGCCGTCCTCAGCTACAGAGATTCGCAGTTTCCTTGGCTTGGCAGGTTACTACCGTCGTTTTGTGGAGTGATTTTCATCGATTGCTGCCCCTATGACTAGCTTGACCCAGAAGGGTGCCCCATTTCAGTGGACAGAGGAGTGCGAGGCGAGCTTTCAAAAGCTCAAGACAGCTTTGACTACAGCCCCTATCTTGATGTTGCCTACCGGTTCGGGGTCTTATACAGTTTATTGTGATGCTTCACGGGTTGGACTTGGAGCGGTGTTGATGCAAGACGGTAGGGTGATTGCCTACGCGTCCAGACAGTTGAAGGTGCATGAAAAGAACTACCCTGTCCACAACCTTGAGTTAGCTGTTATTGTTCACGCTTTGAAGATCTGGCGCCATTATTTGTACGGGGTGCCTTGTGAGATCTATACTGACCATCGGAGTTCGCAGCACTTGCTTAAGCAGAAGGACCTGAACATGCGTCAGAGGAGATGGTTAGAGTTGTTAAAGGATTATGATATTACTATTCTTTATCACCCGGGCAAGGCCAATGTGGTAGCGGATGCCTTGAGTCGCCGGGCGGAGAGTTTGGGAAGCTTGGCATATTTACCAGCTTCAGAGAGGCCTATGGCGATGGATGTTCAGGCCTTAGCCAGTCAGTTCGTGAGATTGGATCTTTCGGAGCCCAGTCGGGTTCTAGCCTGTGTGGTTTCCCGGTCTTCCATATTTGACCGTATCAGGGAGCGGCAGTATGATGAACCTCATTTGCTTGTCTTTCAGGACAAGGTTCAGCGTGGTGATGCCAGAGATGTGACCATTGGAGATGACGGAGTATTGAGGATGCAGGGCCGGATTCGTGTGCCCAATGTCGATGGCTTTCGAGTGTTGATTCTAGCAGAGGCCCATAGCTCTCGGTATTCCATCCATCCGGGTGCCGCGAAGATGTATCAGGACCTGAGGCAGCACTACTAGTGGAGGCGGAGGAAGAAAGATATAGTTGGCTATGTGTCTAGATGCCTCAACTGCCAGCAGGTGAAGTACGAGCACCAGCGCCAGGGTGGGTTGCTCCAGCAGATAGAGATTCCGGAGTGGAAATGGAAGCGCATCACCATGGATTTTGTATCTGGACTTCCACGGACCTTGAAGAAGTTTGATTCCATTTGGGTTATTGTGGACCGGCTAACCAAGTCCGCTCATTTCATTCCTGTGTGTACCACTTATTCATCGGAGCGGTTGGCGGAGATTTATATCAGGGAGATCGTCCGTTTGCATGGTATTCCAGTTTCTATCATTTCAGACAGAGGTACTCAGTTTACATCGCGGTTCTGGAGAGCTGTGCAGCAGGAGTTAGGCACTCGAGTGGAGTTTAGCACAGCATTTCACCCCCAGACGGACGGACAGTCGAGCGCACTATTCAGATTCTTGAGGACATGCTCCGTGCGTGCGTGATTGAGTTTGGAGGGTCTTGGGATCATTTCTTGCCATTGACGGAGTTTGCTTATAACAACAGTTATCAGTCCAGCATTCAGATGGCGCCGTATGAGGCTTTATATAGCAGGAGGTGTAGATCTCCGGTGGGTTGGTTTGAGCCGGGTGAGGCCAGGTTATTGGGTACAGAGATGCTTCAGGATGCATTAGAGAAGGTCAAGGTGATTCAGGACAGACTCCGTACAGCCCAGTCTAGACAGAAGAGTTACGCGGACAGGAAGGTTCGTGATGTTTCATACATGGTTGGTGAGCGGTCTGCTTCGGGTCTCGCCTATAAAGGGCATCATGAGGTTTGGAAAGAAAGGGAAGCTGAGCCCGAGGTTTATTGGCCCTTTTGAGATCTTGAGGCGAGTTGGGGAGGTTGCTTATGAGCTTGCCTTACCTCCCAGCTTGGCCGGAGTTCATCCGGTATTTCATGTTTCGATGCTCCGGAGGTATCACGGTGATCCGTCGCACGTGTTGGATTTCAGCTCAGTCCAGTTGGACAAGGATCTATCCTATGTTGAGGAGCCAGTGGCTATTTTGGACAGGCAGATCAGAAAGTTGAGGTCAAAGAACATAGCGTCAGTAAAGGTTCAGTGGCGGGGTCAGCCGGCCGAGGAGGCGACTTGGGAGGCCGAGCAGGATATGCGCAGCCAGTACCCGCATCTTTTCACTACTTCAGGTATGTTCTCTATGCTCGTTCGTGGACGAACAAATGTTTAAGTGTAGGAGGATGTAACGACCCGGCCGGTCGTTTTTGGAATTTACGCCCCGATTCCCCATTTACCGCTTCCCCTAAGTTCATTTCTACTATTTTGATATGCCGGGACGTTCGGTGTTAGGATTCGGAGTGTTTTGGGACACTTAGTCCCTAAATGAGAGCTTAAGTGTTGAAAGACGTTCCGTAATCGGAACAGTGTGAAGACGACCTCGGAATGGAAATCTGATGGTTCCGTTAGCTCCGTTAGGTGATTTCGGGGTTGGGAGCGTGTTCGGAATGTATTTTGGAACCTCGTAGCTCATTTAGGCTTGAAATGCCGAAGTTTGAATTTTTGAAGTTCCCGGTCCGATATTGAATTTTTGATCCGAGGGTCGGAATGGAATTCCGGAAGTTGCTGCAGCTCCGTCATGTCATTGGAGATGTGTGTGCAAAATTTCAGGTCAATCGGACGAGGTTTGGTTAGGTTTTTTATCGAAAGCGTGTTCTGTTAGAATTTGAAGTTCTTAGGCTTGAATCTTTGATTAATTCATGTTTTCGGCGTTGTTTAGGGTTGTTAAAGGATTGGTGCAAGTTTGAATGATGTTATGGGATATGTCTGTAGGTTTGGTTGAGGTCCCGGGAGCCTCGAGTGTGTTTCGGATGCTCAACAGGGCATTTTTGTGTTGTTCAAAGTTGCAGATTTTTGCTTCAGCTGTTGCAGACCATTTTCCTTCTCCGCGATCGCATCATTTCTACTGCGACCGCATAGTGTAAATTCGGAGGGGGATATTTTTGTTCTACGCGATCGCATTGTATGGTTCGCGATCGCAGAAGCCAGCTTCCCCCTTCTTCGCGTTCGCAAATCCACTCACGCGTTCGCATAGTAGAACTTAGGAGCTGGTGCCCCATTGCTATTTCCTCTTCGCGATCGCGTGGCCCAGTTCGCGATCGCATAGATCTGTTTCCTTCTCCTCTGCGATCGCATGGCTTGGGATGCGACCGCATAGACCATTTTCAGGAGCCTTTTAACTTTACTCTTCGCGATCGCAGCCCAATTCCTGCGATCGCATTGAACAAATACCTGGGCAGTTATAAACAATTCAAAACCGAGGGTTAGCCATTTTTATCAAAACTCAAGGTTTGGAGCTCGGATTTGGGAGCAATTTCAAGAGTTTTTCAAGGGCAATCACTGGGTAACGATTCTCTTCTCTCCTATGACTAAAACCCATTAATCTAATCGCAAATTTACCCTTTAATTTCGTGTTTTTGAATGTGAAGGGGGTAAACTTCTTAGACCTAACTATGGGGTTTTGAGGGGTCATTTGACCTCCGATTTGGGAGATTTTTATATGGTTAGACTCGTGAGAGTACGAGGGTTCTGAAAACGTAAAAATTATTCGATTCCGAGATGATGGCTGGAGGGGCATTTTGGTCATTTTACCTATTTTCGCGCCCTAGCTCTAAATTTAATAGTGGAATCAGTTGTTTGCAATATTATTTACGATATGTAATTGATTGAATAGATTTGGGCCATTTGGAGTGGGATACTCATGGCAAAGGCGTGCTTTCTATTGATATTGAGCCGGTTCGAGGTAAGTGGCTTGTCTAACCTTGTGTGGGGAACCTTTCCCCTTAGGATTTGTTATTTGTTGATTTGAGTGCCTTGTACGCGAGGTGACGGGCGTGTACTTGAGCCAATTGTTGGAAAACCCGGTTTTTCTTAAGATATTGAGATTGAGTTCCTTCCATATTTGCTTTATTCTACTTGAAGTTATAACTTGTGCTAGATTAGGAAAGCATGTTTAGTTGATTTAACTTGCCTAATTGCTTATGCTGCCTTAACTGTAATACGTGAAGCATGCTAGGATAGTACTATCTGTTGCTTGTCTTTTTGTACCTCGTTTCCGTGTACCTTCTGGTTGTGATTGCGCATTTACATTGGGACTACGGATGTGGGATTCCGGTAGCTCCCCCCCCCCCCCTTGTTTGTTTACTTTGGGACTACGGGTTCGATTCCCGGTAGATCCCCCTGCATTTTTACTTTGGGACTGCGGGTTAGATTCCCGATAGATCCCCCTGCACACTGATAGTTGGAGTACGGGACGGTATCCCGGGAGATCCTTCGGATATACACATATGATGGACTACGGGACGGAATCCCGGGAGATCCATTGGATAGTTGAGAAAAGGACTACAGGACGGTATCCTGGGAGATCCTCATTGTTACCATTGGTGTTGAGCTGTACTTATTCTGTGGTTGTTCCGTTCTTATGTATTTGCTATTGCGTTGCTTAATCTGTCTTATATCACTGCTGTATTTATTATTTCTGTCAGATTATCATACTGTTAATTATTATTGTTACTATATTTTGTCTCAGTATGGCCCTAACCTTTCTCGTCACTACCCAACCGAGGTTAGGCTTGGCACTTAATGAGTACCGCTGTGGTGTACTCATGCCCTTCCTGCGCATGTTTTTCATGTGCAGATCATCCAGGTACCTCTACTCAGGCGCCCTATCAGTGAGGCGGGAGGACTACGGAGACTTCGAGGTAGATCTGCTGCGTCCGCAGACCGACGAGTCTCCCTCTTATTCTATCTCTAGTTCTTAGTTTTTCCTTCTTTCGGTTGTTAGAAATTCTGGAGTTTGGAACCTTTACTATACACTTCTGTAGCCTGTGTTGCCCGTGAGTTTCCGGGTTTTGGGAATTGTTTTAGACTTGTGATATTGAGTTGTACTTGCCAAGCGGCATTCAGTACAGTTTCTTTTAGATATTTGATTTGATTTCCCCTATTTTTCCGCAATTAACATACTTCCGCAAATGTTAGGCTTACCTGGTCATGGAGACCAGGTGCCGTCATGACATGTTCACGGTTGGTGAACTAGGGTCGTGACATCCCACCTATCAGTCCTGGAGGCTTTAGGACCACTAATCCTAAAGGGAGGGAGCTTGGCTTTTCAGGGGTTCAAAAGGTTAAAATACTAAGGCGTCAGGCAAAACACATAAGACAGTTATGGGAGCACAAAAGCAATTAAGGCTCAGACAAACCTCCTTTAATCACAGAAATCATGTAGTTTAGCACGTCTTACACATACTGATTAGGTCCAAATTATGCTTAATGTTAGGCAGGTTGGTTCATTACATATTTTTAGACAAGAAGTTCGCATTAGGCTCGCCTGGCTGCATCTTATCGAAGACTGGTGCAATTAATTAACTACTTACTTGTTTCCCTATGTGATGGTATCTACTGGTTTCTGGAATAAGGAAGTGAACTGATTACTGAAAGTTGCCAGTTTTAACAGAATAATACGAGTTCTGCATTTGGTTACTACTGACGGACTAATCTTAAGACGAGTGACTCAGATTGGGTTAATAGTTCCTATAGGCATGCTTTCTAGCGTTGTTAATTTTAAACACTTTTTACAAGCGTAGCAAGAGTGCAGAAAATCCTACGAGCATGGTATCTAGGATGCAATTGATTATTATTTTGACCTACAACTGTTTGCCTAAAGATGGATGCAAAAATGCAGAATCTTAAAGACATGGTTCCTACATGCGGAATTCTTATGAGCAGGATATCTGTATGATATGCAGAGTTCTTATGAGCATGATTTCTATATATATGGAAGTGCAGAAATCCTATGAGCATGATTTCCATATATATGAAAGTGCAGAATTCCTATGAGCATGGTTTCTACATATGAAAGTGCAGAATTCCTGTGAGCATGATTTCTATAGATGAAAGTGCAGAGATAAGCATGATTTCTATATGTGAAAGTGCAGAAATTCAAAGAAAAACTCCTATAGGCAGGATATCTACCCTTATGCATACACAGATAACCCTCCCCTCTTTACTAAAACCCCATAAGTTATTTCAAAATTTATTACAGACCAAATGAATCAAACAGAAAATAAAATTACATCAGAGCTTTTTAGCTGCATCCAAGGAGCCTAATTCAGACCCAAGGTCTAACAACATGATATGAGCTAACTGCCGGGATCAAGTTCTAAGGCCTTTCTCTTATCTGGAATGCGTCAAAGTTCCAAGGAGTTTCAAGAACTCCAAGCAATGCTTACACCCAGATATCATTACAGAACTGAATTAAAGTGCAGTGTGAAAGGGCCAGCCCTCCAATGTCCATGTTCAGAGGGAACTCAAGGTCCTAAGACAAGGCTCATTGGAGGGGGGCAGAACTTAGAATATAGGAACAAGTGTAAGTGGAATAGAGGGAATCAAGGGATGCCAAGGCAGGCTGGTGTTCATGCCCAGCAACATAGAATGCTGGCACACCCCTGACCAGCCCACTAACCAAACATTGGAGAGTCAGGACCTATTGAAGGTCAAACCATGGCCTGGGCAGTAATTGGGATACTGTCAGGCCAAGGTTTCAACTCAACACATAAAGGGGATTAGGGGTAGGGATTCATATGAGAACAGAAGCAAAGAAAGGAAAAATACTTAGCATAAGTTACGAAGCATGAACAGCAAACCACACAAAAGAATGAGACTATAGAATAAACACATAGGGATGAGGCAAAAGTTTAAATAAAGGCATACCAGTTTCAGAAAGAGACAAGCAAAAGAGAGCAGAAGTCTTGCAAAGAAGCCACAGCACAAACAGCAAGAGAGAATACTTTGTGTGTGAGTGTGAGTGCAGAAAAGACTCCAGTGTTCGTGTTTTTTGTTGTGTTTTATGTGTTAATAAAAGAGCAGGTATTTATAGTGTGAGAAACATGCAGAAATAAGGTAAGGACTGTAATTCAGACATAATTGGAGGAATATGTGTCTTATTAAAATCAAATCAGTATCAAAGACTTCCTTTAATAAAGCAATTAAACCAAACGGTAGCATGCAAGTGTTAAATAAGGAAAGAAATCACGCTGGGCTGGTCATGACAAATAAGGAAATATTTTCAGCACAGTACGAGTATACCACATGTATTAGGGGTTAAGTTCATTAGACCTTAATTAAGGAAAGGCCTGTAAGAGTCCCATACTAATGTAATTAAGATAATGGGATCAAATCAACTTAAGTAGAAAGGCAGGGTCGAAAGGAAAATATTTCAACAAGTCCAAGAAACAAAGGAAATCAAAACAATAAAGGAAAGAATCAATTCAAGAGTGCAATAAAAGTTACACAAAGAGATTTAAAATCAGTCCACAATCAAGGTTATTTTGAGAGGGAAATTTGACCTATAAAGAGTGCATAAACATTAAGCATGCGAGGCTGGATTTAAGACAAAGAAGAGTGTCATGCAATCAAAGAAAATCAGTGAGTAGAGGACCATAGGAACATGGTAGTCATCTCAGAGAAGAGGGAACAACATGCGAAAGGTCAAGTAAAGAGGTCAGAATCGTATGAAGAAACAAAGTTGACACAAAGATTTCGAAACTCAGTCAAACAGCAGAGGAAACAACTTCAGGAACTCAAAAAGGGCCAAAGAGATTAGGGTTTTGAAATCAACACGTGCAGAGATAAGAAACAAACAAATCACATAACAAATAATCTCAAAACTCGAGTGAACCCCAAATTCTAGAATTTCTTACCATTAATCGAGTCTAGAGATAAAGACAAGTAAGTCAAGCAAAAAGAAAATATTAACGGAATAAGTGCAGATATCATAAAGGAACACGTATTTCCAGTAGAAGAAAAACATAATAAAGAACAATCATGCAAAAAATACAGTAGAAGAACTCGTAAGAACAAGGTAGAAGAAACACAGTAGAAGAAGCACATAAGGATTATAGAAGAAACATAGTAGAAGAAACATATAAGAATCACAGTTGAGCATGTTAAAAGATCAAAGAAACCCTAAACCGGGGAAGATGAAAAGGTTAAAAAGCAAGTTTTGCAAGAAACTTTTGAGAAAACGTTTGAGACCCCAAGATAAACACAGATCTAGGAAGGATCCAGAGAAATCAGAAGAACCTCGAAAGGTTAGGGTTTCAGAAGAAACCTAGAAGTAAGAAAGGCCTGGAAAACTCGTGGATCTAAGCCAGAGAAGTTAGACTCAGGCTCGAACGTCCACGATATGCCGGAGTAGAGCCGGAGACAACCATGGAACCCTGAATCGATAGAGATCTGGGTAGAGATCTTCAAGGTCAGGCCTTGAATCTTCAGAAAACCGGTGTATAAGAGCACCAGGGGGTGGGTGTGAGATCCCCATGGCTTTGGTGGCCATAGATTCCGGTGGATCTCTGGTCTGAGACGGCAAAAGGCGGCTAGGATTTGAGAACCCTTGAGAGAATTTGAGAGAGTGGAGGGTTTCAGAGGCGGCGGCTGAGGAGAAATGAGGTAGGGTAAGGGGTCGTTTGAATTAAAAAAGGAAAGGGATGAGGGGATGGGTTAAATGGGGACCGGGTTTGGGTATGATAAGAAAGAGTATGGGTCGGGTTATTGGGTTGTGGGATTTGGGGTTGAGATTGGGGGTCCAATTTGGGCTAAAATTGAAATACAAAAGGGTTGTCATTTAAATAGCCAGTTTTCCCCCTTTTAATTTATAAAAATAGTAAAAAAAAAATGACTTGAAAATAAATTAAAGGTACTCGACCAATTAGTAACATATAAATATTAATGTAAAAATACTAAAGTGATTTTATAATTATAGAATGTTGTTAATCGTAAAATAGGCTTTAATTACAATTATATGCAATTAGCTTAAAAAATACCAAATAAATGTATAGAATATACAAAAATTACCCCAATTATATCTTAGGGTAAATATGAGAATGAAATAAATTATTCACTTAAAAAAATGCTAGTTTGGGAATAATTATTGAATTTTGTAGTATTAAAATAGACAATAAATTGGTTTTAAAATCTTAAAAAATAATGGAAAAATACCAAAACTTTGTGGCATGCTTATATATGCCTGTACATGCTATTTTGAAAGTATTTTGCATATATAAAAATATAGGGAAAAATTGGGTATCAAAGCCCCTCTTTACCCGAGAAAGATGAAAGAGTTGTCGGGTAAAGATATGATGACCAATTTTGACCGCGAGAAACGACTTGCAAAGGTTTTGACCGCGCTCTGGTTTCTGAGCTGCCTACATATCCCTGGTTTTACAGGAATCAGGTCATATGTAGTTCAGGATGCATCGACGGAGTATGCCGATGGAGGTTTTTGAAGAGACGGGCGCAATATTTAGGTTGAGAAGGATGATCAGGTACTGATGGGCTGTGAGAACCGGAGCGAGATCGCTCCTGCTGTAATGGTCGTGGCCAGCTGACGTACCTGCAATTAAGTAATACAAGCATACCGTGCGGAATTTAAACGTGATGCAAGTTCCCATTGGACCATGAATGTTGTCTTTGGACGGTTAAGATGACGTCCTCAGACCATGATGTCTTGGGCCATGAAGCGCATAATAAAGGATTCGCAGGCTATGAAATGATGTTCTCGGGCTATGATAATGGTGCCTCCGAACCATGATGCCTTTGAATAATGATGTGCAGAATATAAAGCGGGGTCCTCAGGCCATGGCATGGGGTTCTCGGGCTATGAAGATGGTGCCTCCGAACAATGACGCCCTTGGATAGTTTGGCGGTATTTCAGCCCATGAGATGCAAGATTTGGTGGTATTTCAGCCCATGAAATGCAAGATTTGGCGGTATTTCAGCCCATGAAATGCAAGATTTGGCGGTATTTCTGCTCATGAAATGCAAGATTTGGCGGTATTTCAGCCGATGTGAAGGAGAAATGTAAATGGCGATATTTCAGCCGACAGAAATTTAAATAAAGCTGGCGATGTTTCAGCCGATGTAGAGAATGTAAATGGCGATATTTCAGCCGACAGGAATTTAAATAAAGTTGGCGATGTTTCAGCCGATGTAGAAAAATGTAAATGGCGATATTTCAGCCGACAGAAATTTAAATAAAGTTGGCGGTGTTTCAGCCGATGTAGAAAAATGTAAATGGCGATATTTCAGCCGACAGAAATTTAAATAAAGTTGGCGGTGTTTCAGCCGATGTAGATGGACGTAGAGCTTAACCTCGAAAGGCAGAAAAGTATCCTTATGCAATGCAGAGAAAAATGTAGATGGAGGTAGAGCTTAACCTCAGAAGGCAGAAAGGTAGCCTTATGCAATGCAAAAATGCTGATGGAGACAGAGCTTAGTCTCGGAAGGCAGAAAGATAGCCTTATGCAATGCAGAGAAAAATGCAGATGGAGAGAGAGCTTAGTCTCGGAAGGCAGAAAGGTAGCCTTATGCAATGCCGAGAAAAATGCAGATGAAGACAGAGCTTAGTCTCGGAAGGCAGAAAGGTAGCCTTATGCAATGCAGAGAAAAATGCAGATGAAGGCGGTGCTTAGTCTCGGAAGGCAGAAAGGTAGCCTTATGCAATGCAGAGAAAAATGCAGATGGAGACAGAGCTTAGTCTCGGAAGGCAGAAAGGTAGCCTTATGCAATGCAGAGAAAAATGCAGATGGAGACAATGCTTAGTCTTAGAAGGCAAAAAGGTAGCCATATGCAATGCAAAAATGCATATGGAGACAGTGCTTAGTCTCGGAAGGCAGAAAGGTAGCCTTATGCAATGCAAAAATGTAGATGGAGACAGAGCTTAGTCTCGGAAGGCAGAAAGGTAGCCTTATGCAATGTAGAGAAAAATGCAGAGCAACGAAATCTCTTAGCTGATAGTTGATTGTCATTGGGGCTGCTGGGAATGTCGTGTGCGGATAGCACTTGTAAATGGGCGATGATCTTGAGAATTGTATTCCTAAAAAGTGTGAGTTTGTAATCGTATCCGATGATTCTATGTTTTTGGGGTGCCTGCATTCAAAGAAAGATTGTGAGTTTTTTCAGGGGGGAAGGTTAGTTCGTCTTCCCGTGGGCGTCGCTTGTCCTACTCGGCTCTTGCTTTCATTTGGGGTAGCGTTGCTAAACAAAGATATTTTGACAGTAGCCATGCATGATTTAGTAAAATAATAAAACATGATGTAAAAATGGTTTTAGATGAACCGATGACTGCGACACGGTTCAAGATATGGCAACCTCTTTTGCTCCGGAATTTTGAGGGTCCTCCTCAAAATTCTACCCCAGTTTACTGGGCTGGTGCTTCTGAAGGCTGCGCGTGATGATTGGCGGAGATCAACTTCGGAATTTTGAGGGTCCTCCTCAAAATTCTACCCCAGTTTCCAATGTCGGGGGGGGGGGGGGAGAGAGGGGAAATGAAAATTTTATTGAATTGTGACCGAACCCATAAGGCTGCCTACGTATCCCCTCTTAAACGGGAATCAGGTCAGACGTAGTTCAAATTACATCATAAAGGAATCATAATGGTTACACATAGATCGCTTCACTGCATCTGAATTGATCGGCTTTGGCCAAACTTCTCCATCCATTTCTGCGAGTATGAGGGCTCCTCCGGTTAGAACCCGGTGAACTATGTACGGACCTTGCCAGTTGGGAGAAAATTTTCCTTTGGCCTCGTCTTGGTGCGGAAAAAACTTCTTCAGTACTAACTGCCCTGGCACGAACTGTCTTGGTCTGAATCTCTTGTTGAAGGCTCTGGTCATTCTATTCTGATAAAGCTGACCGTGGCAAACTGCATTCAGTCTTTTCCCGTCTATAAGGGCTAATTGCCCGTAACGACTTTTTACCCATTCTGCATCTTCAAGTTCTGCTTCCTGCATAATTCTCAGGGAGGGAATCTCTACTTCGGCCGGGATGACTACCTCGTACCGTAAACCAACATATAGGGTGTCGCCCCAGTTGATGTGCGGACTGTGGTACGGTATCCCAATAAAGCAAAGGATAGCTTTTCATGCCACTGCTTGTGTTTCTCTATCATTTTCCTTAGTATCTTCTTAATGATCTTATTGGCCACTTCTACGGCTCCATTCATCTGAGGTCTGTAGGCTGTAGAATTCTTGTGCCTAATCTTAAATGTCTCACACATTGCTTTCATCAG
>NW_017671459.1:184071-293141 GCF_001879085.1 Nicotiana attenuata | reverse complement strand
AAACATCCCTAAATCGGGTCACTGGGGTCACTGGGGTTACTAGACTTGATCTAAAGACAAGTGCTGGAAGGCCTAGGGCTTGGAAGAACTAGATGGTTGAGATTGGAGAAGGTTTAGCATATTCTGAAGCATTCCATCACTCTTCTCCTTTTCTTTTGCTAGCTTAGTTCTAAGGCCATCTCTCTCGATCTCCAATTCAGCCACACGTGCCTTGAGCCTAGCAATTTCATCATCCTTAGTCCCACACTCCTGAACCAAGGCCCTAACCTTGCTGTTGATAGGTGTCTTCAGAGATGAACCAGGTTCAACTGGGGTGACATTGATTGGATAGTCACAATCTAGAAGAGTCTTGACGCCAAAATGTTCCTTGCTTAATGCCATCTCCCATTTCTTCAAAGGCATATTCAGCCTGTCCAGAACAGTAGTCAATATGAACCCATATGGAGTGGCATGAGCCTTGGAGCCATTGATGACCCTGTCTAGTAATTTGACAATAAAATCAGGCCAATTGATCTGCATTCCTCTCACAAGGCACTCCATAAGAACCAGGTCCATGTAGTTGGCAGTGTGCCTTCTCTCCTATCTGGGCAGTAGACACTTGTTGACAAACTCAAACAGAACCTTGTACTCAGGCCTCATCTCGCTTTTCTGCACAAACCTGGCTTCAGACACATCTTCAGCAGCTTTAGTATCATAGAAATTCCTATTGATTTGGAGAGCAGTAGGGAGAGAATCCAGACATGGCCACCTTTGCCTTGTATAATCATCATACCCTTCATTAGGTATGTCCAGAATCTCACCAAGTTTGAGTTCATCAAACTCCACTTTTACTCCTTTCACCAGGCTGGTGACTACCCCATTCTTCACAGTGGCATTTGCCATAAACTCAATCAGTTCTTTCCTGGCCAGCCTTCCATCCATTTCCAGGACCATGTCCTTCCACCCTTGTGCAGTAAGAGCATCCACCAACCTCCTTATTCCTGGTTCATCCAGGTCTTTCAGTAGCCTTCCTTTCAAAATTTTTTTTTGCCAAAGATGACAAACCTGTCTTGTTTTTTCTCAGATTCTTCCTCTTCTTCTTCACCACTCCATTATTCATCTTTCTCAGTAATTTTCACCTGCTTGCCTTTTACTGCAGATCTTGTTCTCTTGGCCAAAGAGGGTTCAGCAGGTACAGGTACAGAGGAAGGTTTCTTTGAAGAAGTCTTGGTTCTTTTTGATTTGGGTGTTGGAACCTCTTCAGTTGTTCCTCTTTCTTGATGGACCAGTTCCATCTCCTCTTCTTCTTCTACTACTTCAGAGCTTTCTACAACCTTTGCTTTTCCCTTCTCCCTTTTTTTCTTCCTGCTTTCTTCCAGAGCTTTCTATAACTCTGCTTCACTTTGCTTGACCCTGCTTCTAGTAGCTCTTCCCTTAGGCACTGAAGGGACAGTAGGTTTTGGGGATGAATTTTTGCTTTTCTTGGTTGGCTTGGAAGCAGTTGAAGCCTTTTGTGAAGAAGCTTTTCGCTTCTTTGGATCATAACTAGCCCCAACCCTCTTCAGAAGATCAGCCAGGGTTTCCTCAGCTGATGAAACAGGTTCTTCTTGTTGCTTGCTTAGATGAACAAGCCCTTCAGCCGCCTCCTCAGAACCACTTCCCCCTGACTTGATGCCACTTTCTTCAACACCTCCACAGATAGCAAGAACCTTTTCCTTCCCATTTCCCCTCTCATCACCACTTGCTCCCTCTCTCTCTTTTCTTTTCTTTTTACCTCCACTCCTACTTGATTCAGCCACCTTTACATTTTTAATAGGACCAACTAGAAGAAATCTTTTACTGTGTTTACAACCACAGAAGAAGATACCACACAAGAACTTACCTCACCAGGGGTTTCTTGAATTTTCTCTGTGTCAGAAGACCCATGTTCTTCACCTTCACTGGCAGAAATAAAAGCTTCAGACTTAGAGCTAGAGTCAGATTTGTGAGCAGGGCTTTCTTTCTTTTGGCCAGCCTTCAGTCTCTCATTTGGAACTTTCCTTAGGGCTCCGGATGCTACAGTTTTTCCAGCCAACATGTTCTTCCTACGCAACCTAGGTTTTGGAGATTCACTAGGAGGAGTAGATGAGGATGTGTTAGAGGGGGGGTGCTGGTGGGAGAGTGCCAGGATTATCTTGGGGGTTAGACATGGTTCTTCGACTATGGAAGTGTTTTGGTAATTTCTAAGAAGAAAGGCGATTTGGGATTTCTGAGAAGAAAATGAATTAGAACTGGAGATTTAATTTTTGACGGTTATGGGATTATGAAGAAGAGGTGTGGTGTGTATTTAAAGGCAATTAGTCATAGGCGCAGTAACGACAGCCTTTTCAGAGGTCAAATAGAGGTCTAATCAAAGTGTAATTCTAGTCTCTTAGTAATTATTAGGCATCGCTAGATTTTAGGCAAAAATCCCGGTTTTTAGAGTTCTAGGAGAACAAAACTGGTTCAATGCTCAATGGATAGAATTTCTGGGAATTTGACAAATGTAGAACTTCTGCTCATGATTGGATAATTGATCTTTCTAATTGTGCAGAGTATAGAAAACATAACTGAGCTTTCATATGAACACATACTGATGAACCAGGTTCTTCATATAGAATTCTCTTGACCATGCCTCAAATGCCATAATAGAAAAACTTTGTTAGAGATCAGTGAGTCATATATACACATGTCACAGGAGTATACTAATTAAAGTATGAAACTGAGTATGAATTGATCTAGATATTTACACAAAGTTAGAACTCCTAACCAAAATACAATTTTTTTTTCTCATTTTTTTTTTCATTTTTTTTTTCATTGTGCATTCTGAACTGGACCTATTAGGTGATCATAATCATCCTTAATTCTAACATGTTCCTCTCAAAGCTTTCTCTACTCAGTGCTTTAGTGAAGATGTCAGCTATTTGTTTATCCGTAGCACAGAATTCTATTGAAATTAATCCTTTCTCGTAGTTATCTCTTAAGAAGTGGTGTCTAACATCTATTTGCTTAGTCCTCTTATGATGAACAGGGTTTGTCATACTTATATCACTAGTGTTATCACAGAATATTGGAATACATGCCACTTCAATTCCAAAATCTACCAACTGTTGTTTGATCCATAGTAATTGAGCACAACAAGAAGCAGCAGCAACATACTCAGCTTCAGCAGTAGATAGGGCCACTGAGTTTTGCTTTTTGGTAGCCCATGACACAAGACATGAACCAAGGAAGTGTGCCATACCTGATGTGCTCTTCCTATCCACTAGAAAACCTGCATAATCAGCATCAGCATATCCAACTAAATTGAAATTTCTACCTTTGGGATACCAAAGACATAGATCAATGGTGCCTTTAAGATATCTTAGTATCCTCTTGACAGAAGTCACGTGAGACTCTTTTGGATTTGCCTGAAAACGAGCACAAAGCCCAACACTGAAAACAATGTGAGGTCTGCTGGCAGTAAGATACAGGAGTGAACCAATCATACCCCTATACAACTTTTGATCAACTGATGAACCAGGTTCATCAACATCTAATTTAGTGGCAGTTGCAATGGGTGTGTCTATTTCTTTAGATTCCTCCATTTTAAACTTTTTGATTAGCTCTTTTGTATACTTTTGCTGATGGATCATGGTTCCATTTGGACTTTGTTTGATTTGCAAGCTTAAGAAGAAGTTAAGTTCACCCATCATGCTCATTTCAAACTCACTTCCCATTAATTTTGCAAAGTCCTTACTTAGCTTATCAGTGGTGGCCCCAAAGATTATGTCATCAACATATACTTGTACAACAAGGAGATCCTTACCTTTTTTCTTTAAGAATAAGGTACTATCAATTTTACCTCTTTTGTACCCATGCTCCAGCAGGAATTTGGACAATCTTTCATACCATGCTCTTGGGGCCTGCTTGAGTCCATAGAGAGCCTTGTCTAACTTGTACACATGCTCAGGATATTCCTTGCTTTCAAACCCTAGAGGTTATTTTACAAACACTTCTTCTTTCAGGTAACCATTCATGAAGGCACTTTTAACATCCATTTGATGAAGAGTGAATTCCATGTGTTCTGCAAAGGCTATGACCAATGACTGATCTGTCCTTGGGTCTTGGAACTAGATGCCAAACTTGACTTCTTTCAAACTGGTTGAGTTCATCCTGCATTGCATTCACCCAATTTGCATCCTGCAAAGCTTCAACAACATTTTTAGGTTCAGTAATAGATAGAAAAGCATCAAAAGCACACAGATTCTTTAATTGTGATCTAGTTTTAACTCCAGATGTTGGATCAGTGATAATGTTCTCAATGGGATGAGAACTTTGATACTTGTGAGGTTTCACAACCAACTGGTTTCTGCTAGATGTTTCTCCCATGTTCTGTTGCTGAGGAACAGGGTCATGAACAGGTTCCTTTAAGGGATTTATTTCAATTCCTCTTTGATTAGTTCCCCCTGTCAGGTTGCCCTGTATGGAAGAACCTGTTCCATCACCTGTTCCTTCTGTTGGTGCCACTTTGACCTGAGCTGAGGCTTCAGTCCTTTACCAATCCAATGGCTTCATCTTCATGTTCCTGTCTCTCAGAAAGAATGTTAGTTTCATCAAATGCTACATGCACACTTTCTTCTACACACAACGTTCTTTCGTTAAACACTTTATATGCTTTGCTATGTGAAGAATATCCCAAGAATACTCCCTCATCACTTCTGGGATCAAACTTACCTAGGGAGTCTTTTCCATTGTTGTGCACATAGCACTTACAACCAAATGCCCTAAGATGGGATATGTTTGGTTTTCTCCCTTTAAGTAACTCATAGGGAGTCTTCTCTACAAGAGATCTAGTCATGCATCTATTGATTATGTAACATGCAGTGTTTACAGCCTCTGCCCCGAAGCTGTGAGGTAATTTACTAGAAAGTAGCATGGTCCTAGCCATGTCCTCAAGAGTCCTGTTCTTTCTTTCAACTACTCCATTTTGCTGAGGAGTCCTAGGGGCAGAGAAGTTATGATCTATACCATTTTCATCACAGTATTCAGCAAACTTTGCATTTTCAAATTCAGTTCCATGATCAGACCTAATGGATGCAAGTTGATTTCCTGACTGTTTCTGAGTTTTTCTAACAAAAGTAGTAAACATATCAAATGATTCATCTTTAGATGTTAAAAATAGTACCCAGGTAAATCTAGAATAATCATCAACAAGTACCATTACATATTTCTTTCCACATCTGCTCATTGTTCTCATTGGACCAAAAGATCCATATGAACTAGTTCCAACGACTTGGACGTGCTTACCATTTTCTTGGTTTTGAAGGATGATCTTACCTGCTTCCCCCTTGCACATGCCTCACAAACTTTGTCTTCCTTGAACTTGATGTTGGGTAACCCTATCACCAAGTCCTTGGAGACTAATTTGTTAAGCCGATTCAGACTTGCATGACCAAGTCTTTTGTGCCATAGGAGGGGATCATTAACCAACACACTTAGGCAAGTGAGTTCATTTTCTGACAGAGTGGACAAATCTACAATGTAAATATTATTAACTCTTTTTCCCTGCAAAACAATCTTGTCAGTGGTAAGGTTAATCACAAAGCACTTGGTAGAGGTGAAAGCTACAAGATTACCTCTGTTACACAGTTGTGACACACTTATTAGGCTATATTTCAAGCCATCTATCAAGTAGACATTCTCTATGGAATGACAATATGTCTTACCTACCTTTCCAACCCCAATGATCTCACCTTTCTTTCCATTACCAAAGGAGACATTACCTCCTTTTAAGTTCTCAAGTGAAAGGAACTGGTCCTTGCTCCCAGTCATATGTTTTGAGCAGCCACTATCCATATACCATATTTGGCTGCTTCCTTTCACTTGGACCTACAAAAGAAATCAGGGATTAGTCTTAGGAACCCAAACTAGTTTGGGTCCCTTTCTATAGGCAAAAGGATGAATCAAATTCCTTCTTGCCCACCCAGGCAGCTTACTTTTCTCTTGAACAAAAGCTTTATTCTTTTGCCTGGCCTTTACTTTTGCATTACATTTATTTTTGTAATGGCCAGTCTTGCCACAGTGTGTGCATTTTTTATTCTCAGGAAGTGTGAGGTACTTGCTTTTAGGGTCCCACTTTGGTGCTTGAATCCCATAGCCAAGTCCTCTTTTGTTGCTACTGTGATGCTCTTGCAACCAAGAGAGTGCATCAGAGGCCTTGTTCCATTTGCAAGTTCTGTCTAGTTCATGTTTCACTTTTCCTAGATCTTCTTTCAGGACTTTAATCAATTCATCCTTCTTATAAAATTCATCCTTCATTTTTCCTAAGTTTTCCTCTAGAGAGAGATAGGTGAGATCAGCTTTCTTCTTTCCTGTTCTTAGTTTCAGTTTTAGGTTTTCAGACCTAAGTTCTAGGATACTAGTGTCCAGTTCAAGAACCTGGTTCTTCAACTCAGCATTTTTGCAATCACTCTCATTAGCCCTAGACTCTAAACTTTTGCATTTTGCTTTTAGGATCACACATTCCCTAGACAGATCTTCCTTTTCATTGTTGATTATTTCACACTCATGAATGAAATCTAGTAACAACTCAGATAACCTTTCTTTAGATAGAAATTTAATCTTGTCTTTGAGATGAAGAATACTTACCTCTTGTTCATCATCTGATTCTCCAATAGCCATAAGAGCCTGTTCTTCTTCAGCTTCACCTTCTGAGTCCTCATCTGATGTTTCTCCCCAGGCAGCAACCATAGCCTTTGTTGATCCTTTGTTTCTTTTTGGTTGAAACTATTCCTTCTTCCTGTTCCTTCGTTCAGCCCTTTCTTTCTTCCACTCAATTTCCCATTGAGGGCAGTTCTTGATCATGTGATCAGTCTTACCACACTTGTAGCAACCCTCATTGGTCTGTTTCTCAGGAGCCTTTGGCTTGTTGAAGGTTGTACCTCTTGAAGAACACTTCCCTCTCATCAGGTACTTTTTGAAATCTCTAGTGATCATAGCCATCTCATCATCCTCCAAATCTGAACCTTCAGCAATTCAGAGAGCTAGACTTCTCTCCTTCTTGGGTGTATCCATCTTCATAGTTTGCCTTCTCAGTTCATAAGCAGTAAGGTTTCCAATTAGTTCATCCAGCTTGAGGGTAGCAATATTCTTAGATTCTTGAATAGCAATGATATTGCTTTCCCAAGAACCCTTGTCAAGATTTTTTCAACCTTGTCTTCTTCAAGGATAATTCTTCCAAGAGATTTAAGTTCATTTGTCAGTGTAGTGAACCTAGTATATATCTCTTGAATAATTTCTCCTTCCTTCATAGTAAAATTCTCATATTGAGAATACATCAGTGTTCCTCTAGACCTCTTCACTTGAGGTGTTCCTTCATGAGCCACTTGCAGGGTGTCCCAGATTTCCTAGCAGTGGTACAGCTTTGAATTCTACTGTACTCATCTGGACCTAGTCCACACACAAGCCATTTCTTGGCCTTAGCATTTTTCTCCCACTTCTTCAGGTCTTCAGCAGTGCAGTCAACTCTTGTCTTTGGCACATCCTCTCCTTCAGCATTCTTCTTTGTAGTTGCTAGAGGGCCATCAGTGACTATGTCCCAGAGTTCATAGTCTTCTCCAATGATGTGATCCCTCATCCTGTTCTTCCACCAAGAATAGTACTGACCATTGAAAAGTGGAGGCCTAGCAGTGGACTGCCCTTCCCAGTTCCCAGGTGGTGCACTCATGTTGATCTTCTCCTAAGGTGTTAGCCTCTTCAAGGATAACCTGCTCTGATACAATTGATGTTCTAAACATCAATACCACACAAGAGGGGGGGTGATTTGTGTGGTACCCAATTTTCGCTCTAGAAGAACATAGTTCTTCTAGGTGTACTAACTACTACTGTTTGCGGAGTTAAAAGTACATAAAATAAAGAACACAGAGATTTTTACGTGGAAAATACCTGGCTCAAAAGGTGAAAAAACCACGACCTACTACTTAGTAGGATTTTCCCAAACTTCCACTAAAATCACTGAGCCAAAACAACATTTACAAAACTCTTGTAAACCTAAGGATTAAACTCTAATCCCGTTGTGGCACACAGCCTCAGTTGTTGCGACAACTTCAACTTAACTCTAACTTGAATACTCAAAGTACCTAATACAATTGCTTCTATAAAAGCTGAAAGGTACAAGTTTAAATCACCTACTACAATTGAACTAGAATAAAAGAAAGACACAATGGAATTGGTTCTTATATCTTGTCCAAGTAGCTTCAGGAATGCACACTTGAATCTCACATAAATTGCTTGCAAAATTGCCTCGCTCTTTTGCTCTCAATTTAGTTTAACTTCTGCGTTTGTGCAATACCTGTAAAAGAGAACAATCACTGTTATTTAATGAGTTAGTAATTAGAGTTTGATTAAGACTCAATTGCTGATCCTCCATCGAAGTTGAGTCCTTGAACAACACAAACTCCAACCCTATCCTTTATCCGGATTGTGTTCTCTTCTCATATGGAGACTTTCACTCCTTATCCAATATGCAACATTTTCGATCGGTTCAGGAGATTTTGCTGCTTGATCACTGAGACTTATCTCCTTCACATGCATCTCACATGTATAGGTTGATAAATACTGTGCCTCACATGATGGACCAGGTTCATGACTGAGTTCATTTTGTCATTCTTCAAAACTTCACCTGAACTTGGGCCAACAAGGGAGTAAGTGTTACACCCCATGTTTTCATACGTGAACGTGCACCAAAAATAAATTAATGGAAGCTCGGAAATGAGATGTTACATCCCGCATTTTCGTACGATAAAGTTTCGTCGTAAGTTAATCGACGTAAGTTCGGGAATGAAATTATTGTGAGATTATAATTATTATGCTATTTCAAACAAGTGATGAGAAAATTCGTGAAGGTGAGAGGGGAAGCAAGTCAAGGAAAATGAATTTTCGTCCAAGTCTGACATGTTGAGATAAAATACGGCCCGAGTTAAAATACTCAGTATTTATGGACTATTGCCACACAAGGTACCACATGACCATAATAGTAAGGTGTATAAAATGTATTAAAAATAAATAGTATTTTAAGTAATTTAAGATAATTCCTAATTATGGGAATAATTAATTAATGATACGAATAATTGTGGTATTAAGAAAGATTATGTGGATAAGGATATACTTTTGGGGTTGCCACATGGCATTAAGCCAAGCTAAAGTGGCAAAATGTCTGTGATGAGTCAAAATACAACTTGATTACACGTTCTCCTTTATTAAAAGAAATGGGACATAAGTGCCTTGGTTGGTTTTTACTTGGAAATACAATTTAACGTTCCAATTGAAGACATCAAGAATCTGATACCCAATTACCCCTCCTTTTGGCATCTATCAACTTCCATTTTTGAAGATCCATTTGACAGTGATAAGAATTCATATTTAAGGGTTTAAGCTTTAAAGCTACAAATACAGAAAGAGTATTAAGGAGAAATGACACAGCCGCGTAAAGAGCCATGTAAGAAACAAGCTTGCCTTTCCAAGTATAATTTTCTTAGCACCGTAGCAACGTGAGATTTTGCGATTATAAAGGAGTACGGTGCAATCTTTTCCAAGAATATCATACGGATTTTTTCCTACACCAGGTATGTTAAGGCTATCCCTTTTTTCTTTTTGGCATGATCTATACGACACACGCGAAACATGCAAATACACAATTTTCATAAATGACTCTATTCATAGAAATATTAGAGATGCTTATGTTATTGATTCCCCGTGTGTCATATTATTCTATCGTCTGTCATGGGTCTCAGAAAATACGTAAGTTGATAAAGTTTATTTCATGATATTAATCAAAGGCATAATGGTCTTATGACNACAGAGATTTTTACGTGGAAAATACCTGGCTCAAAAGGTGAAAAAACCACGACCTACTACTTAGTAGGATTTTCCCAAACTTCCACTAAAATCACTGAGCCAAAACAACATTTACAAAACTCTTGTAAACCTAAGGATTAAACTCTAATCCCGTTGTGGCACACAGCCTCAGCTGTTGCGATAACTTCAAGTTAACTCTAACTTGAATACTCAAAGTACCTAATACAAATGCTTCTATGAAAGCTGAAAGGTACAAGTTTAAATCACCTACTACAATTGAACTAGAATAAAAGAAAGACACAATGGAATTGGTTCTTATATCTTGTCCAAGTAGCTTCAGGAATGCACACTTGAATCTCACATAAATTGCTTGCAAAATTGCCTCGCTCTTTTGCTCTCAATTTAGTTTAACTTCTGCGTTTGTGCAATACCTGTAAAAGAGAACAATCACTGTTATTTAATGAGTTAGTAATTAGAGTTTTATTAAGACTCAATTGCTGATCCTCCATCGAAGTTGAGTCCTTGAACAATACAAACTCCAACCCTATCCTTTATCCGGATTGTGTTCTCTTCTCATAAGGAGACTTTCACTCCTTATCCAATATGCAACCTTTTCGATCAGTTCAGGAGATATTGCTACTTGATCACTGAGACTTATCTCCTTCATGTGCATCCCACATGTATAGGTTGATAAATACCGTGCCTCACATGATGGACCTGGTCCATGACTGAGTTCATTTTGTCATTCTTCAAAACTTCACCTGAACTTGGGCCAACAATAAGCAAGGCAACCAAAGGTTCTCAAAAGTGAGTAATTAGGAGGTTTACCATACAATACCTCATAAAGAGATTTGTTTTGAATAACTCTAGGTGGAATTTTATTAAGCAAGTATGTAGCAGTCAAAAGACAATCCCCCCAAAAAGTGACAGGCAATTTGGACTGAAAAAGCAAGGCCCTACAAGCTTCAAGAAAGGTTCTATGTTTTCTCTCAACTATACCATTTTGTTGAGGAGTGTGTGGACAAGTAGTTTGATGGATAATTCCATGTTGACTGAAAAAGGAAGAGCCAACATGGATGGAACCTAGCTCCAAAGCATTGTCACTTCTAATGGTTTGTGCAGTAACATTAAATTGAGTTTGGACCATTGCTAAGAATGATTTGATCATGGAAAAAGCATTGCTTTTAGAACCCAGTAGATGTGTCCAAGTAGCTCTAGAAAAGCATCAACAATGGCAAGGAAATATCTTGAACCAGAAGATGTTTGTGTGTGATAGGGTCCCCAAGTATCAATGTTGATTAATTGAAAGGGTCTGGTTGTACTAATGGAGCAGTCAGGGAAGGGAAGCCTAGTTTGTCTAGCCATGGGACATACAGAACAAGGAAATGCATGTCTAGAAGCAAGAGAAGATGACAGAACAGAAATATGTTTCATATTTGCAAAAGGAATGTGTGCAAGTCTTAGATGCCAAATGTAATTCATATCATTCACATCAGCATTATTACAAATGGAATTATTAACATTGGAAGACAAAGCAATTTGACTATTTCAATGAGCTGAGCACCAGTAGTGGCATGAGCAGCAGCTTTCTTTCCTTTATTAAACTTAGGACCTTCTGGGTACCCATGGAGCTTGTAACACTTATCAACCAAGTGTCCTGACTTCTTGCAGTACTTACAGAATAAGGGTGCCCTATTCTGGTCAAAATTGACTCTTTGTGTATACTGCCTGAGAGGATTAAAGGTTGTGCCTTGATCGACCCCAAAATTGCTTTGATTGACCCCAAAAGCAAGCCCAGGTTTATTGTTTGTATTAACATTGAAGGACATAGAGTCGGGATTGAATTGGGAAGTAGATTGGACTTGTCTTTGTTTTTCATCATTAAGGGGGATATTATAAGCACTGTCAAGACTAGGAGGGGGCTGCATCATAAGTAAGTTGCTCCTCACCCCCGTATATGTCTCATTCAGACCCATGAGGAATTGAAATAACCTATTTTCCTCATCCTCTTGTACAATCCCAGGCTTAGCAGCACAGATGCACCTTTGTCCATGATTAGTGCACATTACCCCCAATTCATCCCATAATCCTTTCAATATATTAAAATATTATGCTATATCTAGAGGTCCTTGAGAAGTGTGAGCAAGTTCTCTTTTAAGCTCAAAAATTTTAGTCCAATTTGTAGTGCCATATCTGGTCTGCAGCTGTACCCATATACTCTGTGCAGTCTCAGAGTATTGCACACTTTCATTATCTCAGGAAATAGAGATGCAGTCAACCAGGATATCACCATGTTATTACACATGTCCCACAATTTTTGTTCAACCACAATGGTAGTTGGACGGGGACAGGTTCCATCAACAAATACTATCTTGTTCTTAGCCGACAGGGCTACTATCATCTTCCTTTCCATCCCGCAAAACCACTGCCCGAAAAAGGAACAGGAACAGGGGGTATACCAGGAATATCAGAAGAGTGCACAAAGAGGGGACTTGTGGGATCAGGGGATAAGTTATCAGTGTTACTCATAACTACTTCACGAAGAAATGAATGTAGGAGTCGAGATTAATAGAGAAACGGACAATTGTTCAGAAACACACTAGATTTTCACCAAAACCTATATGCAAAATCCCTAATTAGAAAGAAAGAATAGGTTTACCCAACCTCTTCGCTACCGGAGAAGAACGACCTTCAAATCAATCGTAACCCTAGCTCCGAGTGACACTGACTGGATGTGTGTAGAATCGCCGAAATTATGCTCAGGACGTCGTAAATTCACCCAAAACGCCAAGCTGAGAAATTTACCAACAGAAGTCTCCTTCGTGTGAACCAAAACTCCGATTCACCAAACCACCGGAGAAGAAAAACTCAACAAAAATGAACCGGGGTAAGATCGGACGAAAGAGAGATAGGAGATGTGCCTGAATCTCCGCTCTGATACCATCAGAACATTGTAAATCGAGTGAAAGAGGAGAAAATCACATTAGGGTTTTCATATCCGAGAGAGAAAGAGAGTCAGGTCTGTTTCCTGAAACCATAGAGAATGACTCGATGGGTCTTTTTAGAATGTTATATGCCTATTTATACATTGGGCTTCACCTGTATTAATCTAATGATCTAAATACAAGAATGGGCTGAAAACTGAAACGGGCTAAAATAAAAAGTGACCCAAAAAAAAGACTGATTAAATAAAGCTTTACAATCAATGTTTATGTTTGGGGTTAGATGCCAAATAAGCCATTAGCTCAACACATTTTATTAAAAGATACAATATGCTACAATACAACATGCAACAACAATCCAAACCACTGCTAAGTAGTTCAGCATTTGAAAACACCTTCAGTACTCCCTAAATCTCAGCCATGCCGAAGAACAATACTATAGTTGTTATGATGATTTTTGCTTTTTGCCTATGCCATATCGACTCTACATCAAGTTCTATGCTGCCATGGGAATGGGATTAATCACTATTTCATCTTCTGGCTCGCAACAACTGATTAAAACTCACGCGAACAAACCAAGAAAGTGTTGGAAAAATTGGTTATGAAAAATAAGATTTATCAAAGCTTGAGACGTGTTAAGGACACTGTCCTTAAGGATATTTCGCTTATACAATAAATAATAAAATTAGGCGTACCCCCAGGTTCAACAAGCTCTTCCAGTTATTAAACTAGGAACAGAACTAGCAGAAAATTCAATATAGAAACACATCATAGAAGAAGGAGGATAAATAGAAAGGAGTTGGAAAATCTTTGTCATTGTTCACAAGAGTGTCATGTATAGGAGGAAGAAGAAGTTTGAGAAAAGTGTGTCTTTAACTCTCCAAAGATCATGTTTATATAGGTGTTGCTCCAACGGCTAGTTAACGGCTAATTTTCACTAGTTTGTAATGGGTAATTTGACTATTTCAATACGAGAGAAAGTAGATAAAAATAAGGGACACTTCCTTTTGAGATATCCACAAATTCCAATAGAAAGTTGTTGGGAGACTCGTCTGAATGTCAAAATCTTATTTGCCAATGTTCTTGTTCGTTTCCAATTGTGGTTGATGTACCTCTTATTATTCCTTCCATTTCAATTTATTTAAATCTATTTGATTGGATACGAAGTTTAAGAAAAAAACTTTTGAAACTTGTTGTTTAAAATAATCCATAAATATTTTTGTGACTATGAGTACCTTATGTATGGCGAGAGAGATCGTGCTTCTATACGTACCTAGTGCTGCTTTTGAACAAGGAGCTGGGGGGGGGGGGGATATGAAATCTTAAACTTAGCTAAGTGTCTTGAAATCTTTTGTTGGTTGGAAGTGCTTCATAAATTATACTCCCTCCAGTCCACAATAAGTGACCAATTTGCTTTTTTATTTTGGTCCAAAATAAGTGTCTATTTATATAATCAAGAAAGAATTCAATTTTTTTAAAATTACCCTTATGTACATATCCCTAAAAAGTTTTCTTACTCCTCACATTAGATATTTAATTAAGGGTAGTTTAGTCATACTAGGTATTTTTGTATAGAATTTAGTATTTTTTTTAATGGGCGTACCAAAAGCAAATTGGTCACCTATTATAGACCGGAGGGAGTATACCATAATCCTGATACATTGGATCCATTTATACTTTTCATTAATTAATCGTCGTTATTAGGAAAAAAAAGAGCACCGAAAAATCCTCAGGTGGAAATTTTATTGAAGTTGAATAATATATACTCCCACATTTCTTCTCGAAAAGTAGGTTTTCCTCCTTTTATTTCTTTTTTATTCTTTAGTCAACAGAGTCATGAGAGCCGGAGGCGGACCTATATTGTTGTAGAGAGAGGGATTACCGGCAATCGAAAAGTTTGGCAAAAATTTCATGTATACATGTATATCTTTAGAAAATAGTGATCGATATATTAGTAGGGGCACCAGGCACTGAACACCCTATATATAAAGCAGATTTTTGTTGAATACAAAAGTATATGACTCGCAACTTTCAAATTTCGGGTCCGAATCAGATGAGAGCAATTGATGAACCAAGAGATGCAAATAGCCAAATAGGATAAGACACTATAAGATTAGGAATAAGCTATACATGAACATGCGATATCAGCAAATTTATCATTTGATGAATTGTCAGAAATTCAAAAATAGCCAGATTTACCACTGGTCGTTGAAAAATAGCCAAGTTTCAAAAGTCATCGAAATTTAGCCACTTTAAATCTGAGCGAAAACACTGTTCAAAATCCGGAAAAATACGCCCGCAAATTTTACGGGAGTTCCAGCATAAGTATGCTTGAACTCCCGTAAATTTTACGGGAGTTCCAGGATAACTATGCTGGAACTCCCGCAAATTTTATGGGAGTTCAAGCATAATTATGCTGGAACTCCCGCAAATTTTGCGGGAGTTCCAGCAAGTATAATTGTCCAGTATAATATACTGGAGTTTGGAGCACTGGTGCTCCAGTCTCCCGCAAATTTTACAGGAGCTAGCAAAGTATACCGGTCCAGCATAATATGCTGGAGTTCGTACACAAATGCACCAGAACTCCCGTATATTATACTGGACCGGTCCCTGTTGCAGCAAAATAGTGGCTATTTTTCATTGACTTGATAAACGCTGGCTATTTTTCATTGACCAGTGTGAAAACTGGCTATACCATGATATTTTAAGTTTGTTTTTTGGTTATAATCTATTTCGGTGATTAGAGGTGTTCATGGTTCGGTTTGGATCGGTTTTTCTCTAAAAAGAAACCAAATCAAGTAAGTCGGTTTTTCAAATATTAGAACCAAACCAAACCTATTAAGTCGGTTTCTTGATTCGGTTTATGTCGGATTTTGTCGGTTTTTTAGTTTTTTCGGTTATTTGTCGGTTTTTTCTTAAATATAAGACATACACTACCAAACATATATTCCGGCGATCACATTTTCAACGTAACACTATCAAATCAATTGCCCTTTGAGAGATCTATTATTTACTAAAATATGGCTTCAACATGATGCCGAGTTCGGACCCCTTCGCGTTCGAGGCACCATCCCTAAAGAGGGTTCAGATTCCCGAGGAGGTCCCCGAGGATAACAACAATTCCTTTTCGACTTCGGGTATTAAGGCCGGCGTTAAGTCGGCCACAAAGTCTATCAAATTTGAGATTTGATGGCTATTCGGGGTCGATATTTGATATCATACCCGCTAATTTCTACGGCCCATTTGGCCAATCGTCCCGAGAGCTCGGGTTTGTGCATTATGTTCCTCAATGGGTAAGTAGTTACGACACATATGGGATGGCATTGAAAATATGGCTTTAACTTCCTGGAGGCGCTTAGTAAAGCGAGCGCCAATTTCTCCAGGTGGGGATACCATGTTTCGGCCTCGCCCAGAGTCCTGCTAACATAATATATAGTAAATTGCATACTTTCTTCTTCCCAGGCTAAGACTCCACTTACCTGTATCTCGGATACCGCTAAGAACAGGTACAACTGCTCGCCTGCCATCGAAGTATGAAGCAAAGGTGGACTCGAAATGTACCGTTTGAGTTCTTCCAAAGCATGCTGGCACTCTGGGGTCCACGAGAAGTTTTCTTCTTCTTCTTCAATAATAAGAAGAATCGATGGCTCTTATTGGAGGACCTTGATATGAACCGACCCAGGGCGGATATGCGCCCGGTTAGCCTTTGAACGGCCTTGACATTGTCCACCACGGTGATGTCCTCTATAACTTTGATCTTGTCGAGACTGATCTCGATCCCCCGGTTGGACAACATGAATCCAAGCAACTTCCCGGACCCGACCCCGAATGCACATTTCTCCGGGTTCAGCTTCATATTGTATTTCTTCATTATGTTGAAAGTTTCCTGCAAATGTTCCAAATCGT
This sequence comes from Nicotiana attenuata, assembly GCF_001879085.1. Taxonomy (NCBI): domain Eukaryota; kingdom Viridiplantae; phylum Streptophyta; class Magnoliopsida; order Solanales; family Solanaceae; genus Nicotiana; species Nicotiana attenuata. The sequence goes on along the minus strand of NW_017671459.1, from coordinate 276,459 downwards.
CCTTTGCTCGCAGGGACTTAACTAACATGTCGTCAATGTAAACCTCCATTGATTTTCCTATTTACTCTTCGAACATCTAATTTACTAGGCTTTGGTAAGTGGCACTGGCATTTTTTTAATCCGAACGGCATTACGTTATAACAATAGGTGCCGTATTTAGTGATGAAGGAAGTTTTTTCTTGATCACCCGAGTCCATCCGGATTTGGTTGTACCTAGAATAAGCATCGAGAAAGCTGAGTATTTGGTGGCCGGCCGTCGCATCGATCATGCGATCGATATTAGGCAAAGGAAAAAGAGTCCTTAGGGCATGCCTTGTTCAAGTCTTTGTAATCTACACATATTCTTAATTTATTTCCCTTTTTAGGTACTACCACTACATTAGCAAACCAATCCGGGTACTTAACTTCCCGAATGGAACCTATTTTAAGGAGTTAGGATACCTCGTCTTTGATGAATGTGTGCTTGACTTCAGACTTAGGCCTCCTCTTTTGTTTAACCGGGTGGAACTTCGAATCCAAGCTCAGCTTGTGAGTAGTTATTTTTGGGCGTATCCCTGTCATATCAAGATGGTACCAAGCGAAACAATCTATGAGAGCTACAACCTATTGTAACCTAGGAATTAACCTCTTAATCTCTCACTAACTTGTAACAACTCTATTACAAGCCCCTTTGTAATAACTCTATTACAAAGCTTACAACTCGACTAACAGACACAAACACAAGGTTTATGGTTTTAAAAAAGATTTCCTACACAATGCTTCTGATTAAGCTAAGTAGGAATTACAAATAAGTCACTTTAACAAAGGTGCAACACAACTAAGGACATATACTAACTCAATACAGGAAACTGGTCCTTCGTTATGTTGTTCTTTTATCTTGATGCCCTTAGAAGTCACTTGCCAGATTTGACACACACTTGAGAGAATGCTTGATGAATTCTGGGATGTGCAGTGTGATATTGTCTTTGCTTCATGTTAATATTACATAAGTGATATCACTTGAATAATGCAAGCATGTTTGGTACAAGGACATTCCCCGTAAAGTGACTGCTGCACTGTTTGCACTGTTGCGTGTGTAGGAAACAGTTGCAGCGACTTTAGAGCTGTGGGGATTGATTGGTACAGTCAGCAAGGGAACTGGTGTCCATCTGTTCCCTCTGTTGTTTCTTTGACTCTGAATTATTGAACCATGTCCCCGACTTAAGACTTGTTATTCTTGAGTATTTGAGGATGTGTAACAGGTTCCTTATTTGGTTCTTAACATTAAGTTTGTTAGATCATCAAAACATAACAGGATGCATATCCTATCAAATTGTTATTCTTCATTCAGTCTCCTCTTAACGAGATTCAATTGATCTCGTGAAAGGATGATAAACTGGTCCTGATCCAGCAAGTACAGATTCCACCAAATCATCATTGGAAACAGGATGCTGCAAAGCAGCCAACTTATCCGAAATTCCCTTCGCCTTTTGTATGTATGATCCAATACTTGCACTCTCCCTCTATAGGGTGTGTAATTGAGCTTTCAATTCACGGATTGTGGCCTTGATCCTGAAGCATAGGCAGCCACAAGTTTGGTCCAAGCTTTCCGAGCAGTTTCAGCACCTACGAGTTAAGGTAATATACCTTCAGAGACTGAAGCGATGATCCAATTTAGAATAAGTTGATCTTCTCTTATCCAAATATTATATGCTGGGTTACGTTTTTTATCAGTCAGAACTTTTCTGAGATTAACTCAGTACCTTCGATACGATGACTTAGACCATAACCCCTCGCCATAAGAAGAAATTGTGTCCTCCATAGTAAGAAGTTGGAGAATATAACAGGTAATTGATGTGCAAGATTTGGAGAAGGCAATGCAGTGACAATGGAATTCTGAGTGGCAGAAACAATCCTGTTTGCTGCAGTCCACTCGTGACTGAGGAGTTATTATCCCCCAATTCCCATTAATGGAGTTTTTCTCATAACCTTTTTTTTGTATTTTGGGTTTATTAAACCTCTTAAGGCTCTAATACCATGTAAAACCTTTTTCGCTGATACAATACGTAGCTGCTATACAAAGCATAACTAGAGACCTAGTGTTATACAATAACGAAGAACCGACTCAGACTAGAAAAAAGATAACCAAATTCTAATTGAACTCTACAAGGTAAATAATAATCGGTAAGTCTATTCTTCACATGGTCGTACCACCTCAGCTTAGCTTCCTGCATCTTCTCCTCTATGGGGTTACTTCATTTTATCCTGATATCTTTACTCCTAATTTTATTTCTCTTGATATGCTCACACATTTATTTCAGTATCTTTATTTCCGCTACTTTCATCTTTTATACATGTAACAGCCCAACAATGCTTTGGCCCATTTAATATGGTAGGTCTAACTACCACTCTGCGGAACTGGCCGTCTTTTCAAGGCACTGCTCTCTAATCTCTACACTAGCGAAAAGACTTTTCAGGCTAATGACAAGATGAAATAAATGGTTTTCGTTCTTCATCCTTCTGGTTTAGGAGGTTAGTTAATGCTGTTTTATTCTTCTATATCTGATTTAAACTACCACAAATTTTTGTACTAACGAGTCAAATGCAACTTACCAAGATATAAGACATCAAGAGCTTCAGCATGATAATCTCTCTCTCTATATATAAATATAAATATAGATATATATTTATTGTGTAAGGGTTCTATTTATTTTTATTCCTTTTTTTTTTTTACTATTCATTTCATTTTTTCCTTTTAAACTTATTTTAATAATTTTTACATCCCATAACTTACACCTCTTAATGGAGGGTTATGACTGAATAAATAACGGTACAATCATAAATCATAAATTTAAAAAAAAAAAAAAAAAAAGGAATGCAACATTGCAGTAGATGGAACGTTACTATCATGGAAATAATGATAGTAATTAAAAGTTGGAACTAATCCTTCTCCCCATCCCATTTTCAGTAGGGAACTTTCATCTTCATAAATACTTGGCACAAAGAAGATACCTAACTGAGAAGAATTCTCATGCCTTGCGTATTATGAGCAACGAAAAATTTGACATTCTTCCAATTTCACTTCCCAATATCACCAGATGGTGCTCGCTCATGAAATCACATGTATGTTTTTGTTAAATTTTTATATTTGGAATTTTTACATTCCTATACCATATAGGAAACCTTATTACCCTCAATGTTTAAGATTTGATATAATTACATTTAGTATACCAAATTACCAATTCTATATCATAGTGTATTTTAAGGGTACAATTAATGCAGCATATATCCCTCATTAATTTAAGGTACCGTATATCTCACCCCTCCCACGTTTCTCTCTCCCTCACCCTCACCCTCACCCTATTAAACACAAAGTATTGAGCAACGGCGAAAAGTATGATGATTATGATGATAAGTATCCGGACTTGACACATTCGTTGTTCGATGAAGAGGATGAATATTTAGGTGATCCAAATGCATCAGCTATAGATATGGTGAGGAATTTCAAAGAGGAAGAAGGACAGAATTTCGTACTAGAAGACGAGATCGACAATGTGGCTGATTTGTTTATCAGGAAATTCCATAAAAAGATGAGGTTGTAACATGGTCCGTTAATACTAGAATATCCAGAACGCAATTCTTTCGGGTTGGAGTTGAAGGATGTTTTAGTTAAATTCATTCAGATCTGCAAAATCTGTTGTTCCCAGGCTTCCACTAGCTGGACACTCTTCTTTTGCGTTGGAGATTTTTGCACATTATATGTACAAGTTGTCACAAGCTTTAACTTAGCTCCATGTGTTATTTCAATATTTATTCTTCTTAAATCATAAAGATTCGTCCAATCTCATAAATGGAATTTTCGACATAATTGCGTTTTTTGCAGAAGATTTGTAGAAGTTTTAGTCGTTTTTGATTTGTGAAAACAGAAAACAAAGCATCTACAATCTGAATACAAATAATCTCAATTTATCTACAAAATATCTACAAACTAGGTACATTGAATTTTTATATCCCAATTCCCATTCAATTGTAGCATAATTGGGATTTTTGACATAATTGCATTTTTTCAGAAGATTTGTAGAAATTTTAGCCGTTTTTTATTTGTAAAAACAGAAAATAAAGCATCTATAATCAGAATACAAATAATCTACAATTTATCTACAATTTTTGCAATATGTCTTCTTCTTCTTCTTCGAGTTTCAATCTGAAATTCAGTCAAAACCAAGTCTAATCTTCACCAAAACCCATCAAAATTGAGATATAAACTCCAAACCATATTCCCGATTATTTTCAACAACACCCAATCCAAACAAATAATGATTTTTGATAAGCCAAATTTGAATTCAAAGCTTTCAAGCTTTTTAATGGCTGTCAATAGATTTTAAATTGAAGATATAGGATTTGCGTTTCAAATTTGATCTGAAGGTCGCGAAATCAATTAGAATATTTTGTTCCTGATTTTTAGCGCGCCTAATTAGGAAGATTCAGCTACTAATAATTAGTATTTAATGAATGGTACAATAATTGTAGAAAAACTGTGAACATATCGGGTAAATTAGAAACTATGCACATATTTGGTAATAAAGTTTCATATATGGTATAGGAAGGAAAAAAGCCCTTTTTATTTTTCATCTTTCTATTTCATCATTGTATGTTTTTACTGTTTTGTTTTTTTCAAAATTTTATTTCATTTTTTAAAAATTTTTTATATCATATTTTTAGAGTGTGTGTGTGTGTAATTTTGGTTGCAATGTATGTATGTATTTCCTATACTATTTTTAATTAATTGATTATTACAAATTTTTAAACACGTTGTTTTATTTATATATTAGTTTTTTAAGTTTATAAAATACTAAAAGATTAATGATGAGGCTTATGGGGATTATTTTTTTTTTGTTCTTACAGATATTCATAGACCTGGAGAAGGCTTATGATAAAATCCCGAGAGAGGTCCTATGGAGATGTACGGAGGCAAGCAGTGTCCCAGTGGCTTATATTAGGGTGATTAACGACATGTACGAGGGAGTGAAGGCTCGGGTGAGGACTGCGGGAGGGGACTCAGATCATTTTCCAGTGGAGATAGGATTGCATCAGGGATCGGCTCTTAGCCCATTTTTGTTTGCCTTAGCGTTAGAGGTGCTGACGCGATACATACAAGGGGAGGTGCCATGGTGTATGCTATTCGCTGACGACATAGTCCTGATTGATGAGACGCGTGATGGAGTTAACGATAGGTTGGAAGTTTGGAGAGAGGCGTTGGAGTCTAAGTGTTTTAAGTTGAGTAGGTCAAAAACTGAGTACTTAGAGTGAAAGTTCAGTGATGGGATGCACGAAGAAGGAGTGGAAGTGAAGATTAGTACTAAAGTCGTCCTCAAAAGAGATAGTTTCAAGTATCTTAGGTTGATTATTCAAGGCACGGGGAGATTTACGAGGATGTTACCTATCGTATTGGAGCGGGGTGGACGAGGTGGAGGCTTGCCTCGGGGGTTCTGTGTGATAAGAGTGTGCCACTTGGACTTAAGGGCAAGTTCTACAGAGTGGTGGTTAGACCGGCTATGTTGTATGTGGCTGAGTGCTGGCCCGTCAAGAAGTCCCATGTCCAGAAGATGAAAGTAGCTGAAATGAGAATGCTGAGATAGATGTGTGGTCATACCAAGAAGGACAGGATCAAGAATGAAGTTATTAGGGACATGGTAGGAGTGGCATCTGTGGAGGACAAGTTGCGGGAGTCGAGGCTGAGATGGTTCGGGCATGTGAGGAGGAGAGACATAGATGCTCCGGTCAGGAGGTGTGAGAGGTTGTCCATTGCGGGTCTGAGGAAGGGTAGGGGCAGGTCTAAGAAGTATTGGGGAGAGTTAGTTAGGCAGGACATGTCATTGCTCCAGCTTATCGAGGATATATGACCCACGATAGAAAGACGTGGAGGTCGAGGAATAGGGTTGAAGGTTGGCAGTTAGTAGTGTGTTCATCCTGGGCTTACCAGTAGTACTAGGACTATTTTTGTGGTATCTTATTCATGATTCTTTACTATTACACGTTGTGTCATTCGTGCACGTTACCTTAATGTATTGTTGTTACTATTGTTTGCTATTTATTGCCTTATCTCCATTGTGCCTTGAGCCGAGGGTCTATCGAAAATAGCCTCCCTATCTTTATGAGGTAGGGGTAAGGACTGCGTACACACTACTCTCCCCAGGGAATACACTAGGTTCGTCGTTGTTGTAGTTGTTGTTCTTACAGATATTAGCTTAAGGAATTTGGCATGGATTTTATTTTTTGGTTCTTGCAAATATTAGCTTAAAGAATTTTCCTAACAGGTTATGCATTGCAATTGCTTTGTTTGTGATCTTACATAACATATCATATATATGCAGATTCATATACTTCTTTACCTACTGACAATTGACTAAGGCTTTGCTTTCCAGGGTTTACTGCTACTTGACTTATGTTTTACCGAATACTATTTCATATGTTGGTAAACGACTTCAAATATGAAAATTCCTTTAGTACCTCAGAGACAATTTGACTTCTTTTCGTTATGGAGGGGAATTCTTTCTTCTCTGTATTTTATTTTTGTTAACATAATATCATAAAAGAGAGAGAGAGAGAGAAAATTAAAAGTTGCGTTTGATTTTTGTCTGCAATAGAGAACTTCTTGGTTGTTGATAGGGATTAATGATGATAAAATCAAAAAAAAAAAAAAAGAAGGAATAATTAATTGTGTTACAACGAAGAATATGCAAAAGATGAAGAAACTGATCAAAGAGTACTACTTCTACTATCATTCATTGTATGCTCTTGAAAATAAATTTTGTTGAAACTCACTTTTGCTATTACATAAAATTAAATTTGATATTATTCCTAGAGATAAAATACTAGAATAATAATTATATTTTAATGGTGAATCTTAAGGATGACTGTAAAAGTTTCACTCCATGAGTTATCTCAAGACCATGAGTGTCACGACCCAAAATCCACTAAGGGTCGTGATGGCACCGAACACTGCTGTCAGGCAAGCCAACCAATTTACTTAATCAAATTCTCATTTTAATACTTCTGAAATCTATGATTTTCCTTCAAATTTAGCAATTTTAAATAATATAATCTCAAATCAAATTTAAATGATAAGTAGTCAATACAATATTCAAACCATCCCAGGATCCGGTGTCACAAGTGCATGAGCATCTACTGATAAGGAAATAAAATACAACATCCGTCCGGAATACAATGGACAGGAAATAAATACAATGTACTGATGAGAGCTATACTAGCTGCGGGCCGCCTCAAATAGTGCAACTCACCTAGCCCCAAATCGCCTGCGCTGCTATGCGCGGTGGCTGCTAGAAATAAATATACCTGTGCAACAAAAATGCACAGAAGTGTAATATGAGTACTTAAACAACGTGTACTCAATGAGTATCCCGCCTAATATCGAAGAAGTAGAGACGAGATGGTCAACTTTGACACTTACTAGCGGTCCAATGATAATATACTAAATGTGTAAGGAATCAAGGATTTTATATAACAATTCTAACTCGCAAAGCTGTAAAACAGGGAATACACCTTCAACAAATAATAAAGGATTTTCAAGGTTTACTTTTCTTTATTTTATCAATATATCTCAAGCCATGAAAGGCAGCACCAACGTATAAAATTCTCAGGCAACGATATATAAATCATACGCAAATCATGCTGAGGCGACGGCCCGCTCCAACAGAAATGAAATGTGCACTTGCCGAGGGTCGACGGCGCGCCTATAGATGTATCTATTTAATCTGCCGAGGCGTTCGGCCCGTTCCAAAATAAACACATAGAGACATTCAATCAAGAAGCCAATGGGGAAATTATTCAAGGAATAGCTAATTCTCTTTCAACAATTCACGAAAATGAGGTTTAGATCTTGTTAGAAATTTATTTACTATTTTGATGTGGTTTAAGCGTTTCAACTATCCATAGGATTACAAATATTCAAAGTATAGCATGCTTTTGGGTCCTAGACTACCCGAACAATAGCATAATAGTAGCTACGCACGGACTCTCGTCACCTCGTGCGTACGTAGCCCCCACAAATAGGAGCACATAATCAATTATTTCACCTATGGGGAAAATTCTCTCTCACAAGGTTAGAAAGGAGACTCACCTCGCTCCGAAGATCCATAACCGGCATTCCACGCCCTTCCGAAGACTCTAATTGATGCACCACGCTCCAAAACTAGCCAACGGTTACGCAAATCCATTAATATATGCTCGAATATTCATTACAATCCAATTTATAGCAATTCCTAACTCCGATCGAAAAGTTGACCGAAACGCCCACGTGCCCGGAATCCGAAATTTCTCGAAGATATACTCTACCCATAGCTTCACTAGCTCAAATATATAATTTACTCCTAATTCCATGCTCAAATTCGCGATAAAATCCAATTTATCAAGTTTCTAGGTTTTCTTTCAAAAATCGTAATTTTCCCACAATTTTTATGTCTAATTCCATGAGATATTCTTTTGTTTAACTTGGAAATGAGTGGGAATAACTTACCTTAACATAGATGACGAAATCCCTCTTTGATGCTCTCCAAAAATCGCCCCAAGCCATGAAAATTATGAGAGAAATGGCCAAAGCCCGATTTTTAAAACACCCTCACTGCCTCAGCAATTTCCGCTTTTGCGAAAATATTTCCGCTTCCGCAGTCCCGCCTTTGCGGACACTGGGCTCCAGCCCAACTTCCGCTTTTGCCGACGGCCCACCGCTTCTGCAGTTCCGCTTTTGCGGATCTTGGGCCGCTTCTGCGGTCCTGGGCTGCCTCATATCCAACCGCTTCTGCTGTTTCTCCCTCGCTTCTGCGGGGCTGCTTCTGCGGTCCCAATTCCGCAGAAGCGGAAATACCAGAAGCAGCAGCCCCCAGCCCTTCTTCAAACTCCGAATTCGATCCGTTAGCCACCCGGAATCCACCCGAGGCCCCCGAGACCTCAACCAAACCTACCAACAAATCCCAAAACACATTACGGACTTGCTCGAGGCCTCAAATCATATCAAACAACGCTAAAACCATGAATTACACCCCGATTCAAGCTTTATGAACTTCGAAATTTCAAACTTCTACTTCCGATGTTTAAACCTATCAAATCACGTCCGATTGACCTCAAATTTTGCACACAAGTCATATTTGACATTACGGACCTACTCCAGCTTTCGGAATCGGATTCCGACCCCGATATCAAAAAGTCCACCTCCGGTCAAACTTCTCGAAAACCTTCAAATTTCTATCTTTAGCCAAATGGCTCCAAAATGACCTACGGACCTCCGAATTCACTTCCGATCGAGCACCCAACTCTAGAATCACCATACGGAGCTGTTCACAGTCTCGAAATCCCAAACGGACATTGATAACAATGAAATGCACTTCAAGCCAAACTTATGAAATTCCTTCTAAAATGCTAACTTCCACAATAGGCACCAAAACGCTTCTGGGTAATCCAAAACTCGAACCGGGCATACGCCCAAGTCCGAAATCATCATACGAACCTGCTGGAACCTTCGAATCCTGACTCCGAGGTCGCTTACTCAAAATTCCAATCCTAGTTCATTCTTTCAACTTTAAGCTTCTGAAGTAAGAATTCTCTTGCCAAATCAACTCTGAACTTCCCGGAACTTAATTCCGACCACGCGTACAAGTCATAATACCTGAAATGAAGCTGTTCATGGCCTCCAACTGCTGAACGAAGCGCTAGGACTCAAAATGACCGGTCGGGTCGTTACATCTTCTTTGTTGTAGTGTTTTATTTTCCTCTACCTTTAAGGTAAGTGTTCACATCAAATATCGATGGCACTTTAATCAGAAATAAATGTGTAACTGCAAAGAGAAATACATATAATGAGAGAATAAAAATTGTGTGTAGTTCAAATAAAGGTCTAAGATAAGGATTAAGTACACATTCAAGTTATAATAACTTACCATTGTTCTTTTTCATGTGCATGGTGCACCGACCGACATTATACGATTCAGAAACAAAAGTTGTTAATCAAAATAAATAATATTAATATCAGATAAAATTTTAACCACAATTAATTTAATTGGGAGTTTTGCTACACTTAAAGTCTTAAACTCCGAGTTCTAGAATACTAGGATCCTCCAATTAACTTTAGATTTTCTCAACATTAATTATATTGGAAGTGCCGTTACACTTAAACTCTGAATTCTAAAAAAACTAGGATCGTAAACTCTGAATTCTAAAAAAACTAGGATCCTCCAACCATAGAATTTGCTTATTGGAAATTGGAGCACATATAATTTGATTCATGCTTGAAGATCAGTGACGAAGTCATGAATTTCATTTAGGGTATTCAAACTTGAAATAAGTAAAAAAAAATCTCCGACAAAGTATATATATATATATATATATATATATATATATATATATATATATATATATATATATATATATATATATATATATATAGTATAATTTTTCGACGAAGGGTGGTCAATTGACAACTCTTAGGGCTACATACCTTCGTCCCTGTTTGAAGATGATTTGTGACTTGCCACATTTACTAAGTCTTTTTAGAACAAAACTACTCCAAGTTAAAGTATATAAAACTTAAAATATCTACCATAATTATATGATTTTTCACTAGCCGAAGACTCAGATTCGTGTAAACATATAAATATATGAAAATTCATGTAATTGCTCTCTCCCGTGAACTTTTCTAAAGCTTTATGAATATATGACATTGGTGGTGAGTATGAATATTAATTTTCATAACACATCAAGTAGTTATAACTTTATATGTGTAAAGACTTGAGAAACACATGCATAACAATGAAGTATACAGATTACGGACATAATGTTGCGCGACTATTGAAGACAAAGGTGAATTATAATTAAACTCAACGGACTCACTATATTTTCAAAATTATGGAATCAAATCTTCTATGTATTGGAATTTTAATAACGTCTTACATATAAATTCATGCTCTGTATCTAAAGTACTTGATTGAGTCACGACATTTCGTCTAAGTTATACAGGGTAGCCTTATGGCCATTCCTCGCTCTCAAAGGCTAGAAAAACATGAGGAATTGTTTTGGTTTATTTTTTTAATAATGTGCTTCTTTTCTACATGAGCAAATGTTTGAGAGATACAAGAAGGAAAAACTCGGTCCTGAACACTCCAAATTTATTAGAACTCAAATCGAACTCTTTCACATTTAGCATAGCATTATCACCGCCAGTGTTTGTTATCTATTAAACTGCATGCTGAAACATTATTTTTTTTGGAGAAAGTTAAAAATGAGACAAAGAAGCTTTTGTGAAACAAGAGAATTAGCTGAAGATATGTATTTTCATTTACAAAATTAGCTGCATATATATACGAATGCTAAGAATCAATCTAAGCCTAATTTTAAGCTTCCATAATCGTGATCCACATTCTGTGGGATTTGATTTACAATTAATAAGGAAAGTGAATATACTACATTAACACAATATATTTCTTAACACTCCCCCTCAAGTTGGAGAGTGAATATCATGAAGTCCCAACTTGTTGCGTAGTGTCACAAATTGATCCTTTCCCAAGGCCTTTGTAAAGACATCTGCCAATTGGAAGTGTGTCGGTACATATGATGGACTAATCATTCCAGCTTGCAGTTTTTCGCGAACTATGTGACAATCTATTTCAATATGTTTAGTACGTTCATAGAAGATGGGATTCGCTGCAATATGCAAAGCAGCTTGATTGTCACAGAATAGTTGGGTAGGAGCTGCTTGTGGGACTTTTAGATCTTGCAGAATGTAACGTAACCAAGTAAGCTCCAAGCATGTGTTAGCCATTGCTCGATACTCTGCTTCGGCGGACGATCTTGAAACATTTGATTGTTTCTTGGATTTCCATAAGATAAGGGAATTACCAAGAAAAATGCAATATCCTGTAACTGATCTTCTTGTGGCACGACAACCTCCCCAATCTGAATCACAAAAGGCCTTTAAAGTGAGATTATTGCAGGAAGAGAACAATAAACCTTGTCCTGGAGTACCCTTGATGTATTTGATGATCCGTATAGCAGCATCCCAGTGAGGCTTTCGAGGCTCATGCATGTATTGACTTAATGTACGAACAGAGTACACTATGTCAGGTCTCGTAACCGTAAGATATATCAATCTGCCAACTAATCTTCTATACTTGGTTGGATCATTCAATAATTCTCCATGAGTGGGAGTAAGTTTCAGATTTTGTTCCATTGGAAACTCTTCTGGGCGTGCTCCTAGTAGACCAGAATCTTGTAAAATATCTAATGCATATTTTCTTTGAGACATGAAAATACCTTTATGTGATCGAGAAAATTCATTACCCAGAAAATATTTCAAATGTCCAAGATCTTTGATGCGGAAGCTTTTGAGAAGAAAGCTTTTGAGACGCTCGATTTCATGAAGATCATTTCCTGTGAGAAGTATATCATCAACATAGACCAGGATTGCAGTAAATGAAGTACCTTGAGCCTTGAAGAAAAGAGAATAATCGGGTTTTGATTGTTCATAACCAGCCTTTTGAATAGTTTTTGAAAATGTAAGAAACCAATTTCTTGATGCCTGTTTAAGACCATATAGAGATTTGTGTAGCCGACATACAACATTCTCCCCCTGTCGGCAAAGACCGGGTGGAGGTTCCATATACACTTCTTCATTCAAGTCACCATGAAGGAACGCATTTTGGACATCTAATTGGTAAGCAAACCAATTGCGCCCGACAGCAACAGTAAGAAGGCAACGAAGTGTAGTAAGTTTAGCTATTGGAGAAAAAGTTTCCTGATAATCAACACCATCTACTTGAGTGTACCCTTTAGCTACAAGACGAGCCTTATATCGATCAATTGTACCATCTGATTTGTACTTGATTTTGTAGACCCATTTGCATCCGATGGCTTTATGGCCAACAGGAAGAGGTACCAAACTCCATTTATTGTTTTGTTGGAGTGCTTCTAATTCTGTATTCATGGCTTGCTTCCAGTGAGGATCAATAACATCTTGTTCATAAGTGGTAGGCTCGGTATGACATGTAATTTTAGCTAAAAAGGTACAATGTGCAGATGACATACGAGAGTATGAAATGAAATGAGAAAGAGGATAATGAGTACCTGATTCAGAACTTGGTGTCGAGTTGGAATGATTGGCTTGTGATGACAGTATGTAGTCTTTATGCCATGTCGGAGGTTGCTTAACACGGAGGGATTGTCTTGCCGGAGCTATAGAAGGATCTATAGAGTTGGAAACATGTGTTGTCAACCTGGTTGAGGGACAGTGCACTGTCAGGTGCACTAGTAGGTTCAGCCAGATGTGAAGTTTCAGAAGTTGTAGGTTGCTCATATGAATTATCTGATGCTTTAGTGAGTTCGGGTGGATTCAATGATTCAGGAGATATAGTAGAATTATCTGTATCAAAGCACTCCACATGTTGAGATTGGTGAGATGAAATGTTGGTGGAAGATGATGGTATACGCTGCAAATTTTCTGTGAGGTCTGAAGAAAAACTATGCATTGCAGAATCAAGATTTGATGATATTGAGAACGGAAAAGTGGTTTCTAAAAATTTAACATCTCGGCTCACAAAAATTTTTTGTTTATCCAAATCATAAAGTTTGTAACCTTTTTGACTTGTAGGATACCCAACAAAAATACAACGTTTGGCACGAGAATCAAATTTATGAGTGGGATGAACAACTGTGGCGTAATAGAGACAACCAAAAACTTTCAAATGATCAAGTGATGGTGGATCATTATACAATAATTCAAAAGGCGATTTGGAAGATAATAATGGCGAAGGAAGTCTATTGATAAGATAGATCGCGGTCAACACGCATTCGCCCCAAAAGGTGAGAGGTAAGTGAGATTGAAAACGCAATTCTCTCGCAACAACTAAGATATGACGATGTTTACGTTCAACTACTCCATTTTGTTGAGGAGTTGAAACGCAAGTTAGTTGACATTCGATACCTTGCGACTGGAAAAAGTTTTTCATGGATAAAATTTCTCCGCCGTTATCTACTCTTATGGTTTTGACTGAGGCATCAAATTGAGTATGAGCAAATGCAATAAAAGATTTTACTAGATCTTGGGTATCAGACTTTTTTTTCATAAGAAATACTCAAGTGCACCTTGTAAAATCATCCACAATAGTAAGAAAGAAACGTGCCCCTGAATGTGTAGGCACCCTATGTGGACCCCAAATATCACAATGTAAAAGATCAAATGGATTATGAGTTGATATTGAACTTGATGAAAATGGAAGTCTAGTTTGTTTGGCCATAGGACAAACAGTACAATTATTCTCAAAAGATTCATTATGAGAAGGCAATGATGGAGAAACTAATTTAAAACGAGATGGTGACGGATGGCCAAGGCGCATGTGCCATAAATTCGAGGGTTGAGAAACTTGATGAGAGGCGGGTATCTTTTGCAAGGGAGACATGTAATAGAGGCCGCCACGCTGTTTACCCAAGCCAATCATCTTCCCCGTAGCCAAGTCCTGTAATGTACAGAAAGTGGGAAACAACATGGCACAACAATTCAAAGCATTAGTGACTTTGATTGCAGACATCAAATTTAAGCGAAAAGAGGGAACACATAAAACATCATTTAAGGTGATCTCTGAGTTGAAAGGTATAGTGCCTGTGCAAGTGATAGAAGCTGAGGATCCAGTGGGTAAGTTAACAATTGGTATTGATGGGGATTTTGTTTTGGTAAAAAGTGTGGAATCAGAAGCTATATGATCAGTAGCTCCACTATCCAAAATCCATGGTTTACTAAATATGGAATTAATTGAAACATTTGGAAAAAGAGAAGAACCTGCTGCATTTGCATAAGCATCGGCATTACCAGTAGCATTATTTTGTGTCATCATAGATAAAGCACGAGCGATTTGTTGAAGTTGACTTGTAGAAAGTCCATGCGAAGAACTGTTGTTCTCTTGAGTATTGTGAAGTTTGGGAAGAATCCATAGCATATGGAAGGGTATTGTGCAAATTACCTTGGCCCCTACGTGAGGGTTGGTGGCCATTTTAGTTGTTTGATTTGTTTGAAGCCCAAGTGCCATTTTTAAACTTACATCTATCTTCTGTATGGACCTTTTTGTCACAATAATTGCAATGAAATTTAAGAGTTCTGCAATTTTCAATTGTATGTCCCTCTCTGTTGTAGTGTTCACAATACTTATTTCTGAACTTGTTTAAAAAATTGATTGGACGACTTTGAACTGTAGCAGCAATGGAATTTTTTTTAATTGATTCCGACGACATACCTCGCTGCGTTTCTTCTTGTATAACAAGAGAGTAGGCTTGACGTACATTAGGTAATGGAGACATCATGAGAACATTTGAACGGACAACATTGTAAGTGTCATTGAGGCCCATGAGAAATTGCATTACGCGATCTTCTTCCATCTGTTCACCATGTGCTTTCATCTGGTTGCAAGTGGGGATAGATCGATGCTTGTCTAATTCATCCTAAAGACCTTTGAGTTTTGTAAAATATGCAGAGACCGACATTGTACCTAGTGAAAGAGATGCCAATGACTTTTGGATCTGATAGATAGCTGGTGCATTCTTTTGCGAGAATTGATCTCTAAAATCCTCCCATACTTGATAAGCGGTCTTAGCATGAATGACTGCTTTGGCTAGATCGGGCTCCACTGAATGTGTAAGCCATGATAGAACCATGCTGTTACATTGATTCCATTGCGCATATTCTGTTGGTTGTTCCGTCTCTAGAGGTGGTTTGATGGTTCCGCTGATAAAGCCAATTTTGTTCTTGGATGTGAGGGCATGTATCATGGATTTACTCCATGATGGATAGTTGGTGCCGTTCAGTTTCACTGGAATGAGCATATGATTGGGATGATCTGAAGGATGAACAAAATATAGATTATAATTGGTCCAAACCAAGGCTTTGCTGGATGGTTTTTGAAGTATCAGATTGGTAGATTGGTGTTTCGTCTTTGTCGTTCACCATTTTCTTGAGAAAATGGTGGCTGCTCTGATACCAAGTTAAAAATGAGACAAAGAAGCTTTTGTGAAACAAGAGAATTAGCTGAAGATATGTATTTTCATTTACAGAATTAGCTGCATATATATATATATATACAGATGCTAAGAATCAATCTAAGCCTAATTTTAAGCTTCCATAATCGTGATCCACATTCTGTGGGATTTGATTTACAATTAATAAGGAAAGTGAATATACTACATTAACACAATATATTTCTTAACAGAGAATGCAACTAAATTATCACGCTATTTATCAGGGACAAAGTTCCTAGATAATATTGTTATCAAGTTGATGTCTCCTACAGTGGCGGATCCAGCATTTGAAGTTAATGGGTGCTCGATTGCCAAAGCCTATATCTAACACTAGTCACAAAATCATAGTCAAGGTATATTTTGGATTAATTTCGTCTAGTCAATTAAATTTTCTGTTCATAATCACCAAATCGATATGAGTTCAATGAAGGTTTTTTTGACAAAGTTATATATTCTATATACACCATTAAAATAAAGAAAGGGGATTGATACGGATTTTTGAATATTTTAACATGTTAAAAGTGGGTCTAAGATACTTTATATAATAATATAATATCCAAATTCACAAGATGCTTTGATATCTTGGTATATTATCTTCAACTATTAGCTTTCTAATTTTTTAAATAAAAGCTTAAAGTAAGTAATTGGAGTGTATTAATCAATTTAGAAAATAAATGGTTTTAAAAATTATTTTAAGTTCAAATCGGCATAACTATTAACCCACTAGTCAAAGGAATTAAGGAAGAAATGCAAATATGATGGACAAAAGATTCTTAGGTATTAAATTGCAAACCTAGCTTCAGAACTACTTTCGCATAAGTTAGATAATAATTAATTAATTTTTGTTTTTATTCACATATGAACTTAATTTTTTAAGGAGCGAAAAAAGGAGAGAAATATAAATATTATTTGGCCAAATTCAACCTAAATTGAGCGAAAGTAGAAGAGATAAATAGAGAGGAAGGAATAAAATTGAGATGAATGGGACAGTAAGAACAGGAAAGGAAGTGTAACGTGGAAGATGGTACTAAAATTTATAGGCTACAAAAAAAAATGAGAAAAAAATCAGATCACGTTGACTAAAAAATGTATAAGTGTTGATATGAAATTACTGATGTTGCTCAAAAGAGGAACGAACCCGTGCCCTTGGAGAATAAAAGTGACTCCGGAACCAATGCACCTAGCGATCGTTCATGTTAATGGGTGCTAATGTACCAATTATGTTAAATTTGTAAGGAATCTCTACATAATTATTAGAGTTTCAACTTAAGTTGGTGGGTGCTCAAGCACCCATAGTCATACACGTGGATCCGCCCATGGTCTCCTACAGATTTTAATTAGGGGCGGAGCCACAATACATGTTACGGGTTCGGCCGAATCCAGTAACTTTGATCCAAATTCTATATTTGTTTTGAGAAATCTATTAAATATGTACAAATTCTTAATTTAGAATCCAGTAACTTAACATAATAAGAATTTCGAACCCAGTAACTTTAAATGTTGGCTCCACTTAACTCAAAAATGAATACGATCAAAACAAATAAAATTATCAAAACACTAGAATTTGCACTATCTATATATATGCTTTTATTTTTACTTATAAGTTAAATAAATATTTTTAAATTATGTCTTGTGTTAAAAGTCTATTATCATCATATAAATTTGATAATTGTAGTAGGAGCTACACCTGCGAGGCACGTGACATAGAGACTAATTCTAAAATATGGGTATAGGTTGAATGGGGCGACCAAATAGGGCGCCCCGTGCAATTTTTATGTCAAATTGGGCCTTTATTTGCAACTGGACCAGTAAGTTCAGTTTATTTCAAAAAAAAAAAAAAACAAGCTAGATTTAACTTATATTCTAGAAGAAAATTGAAAGAAAAAAAAGGACTTGCAACTAGAAAATTTGCTAAAAGAAAGCTTATGTAGGCATATACATTTTATTAAAATTAAATCCATAAAATAATTTGGGCTATATTTTAAATTCAAGATATATTGGTCCAAATAAATATTATGGGCTAATATAATTGAATTAGTTATATAAGTCCAATACATATGGGTGAAATAAATAAGTCTTAATCCATTGGCTAGCCCATTTAATTGGGCTAAAGTAATGAGTCCACTTCATTAAGCCCAAGATGTCATCTTTCTAGAGGCCCAGTTTGGCGCCACATGTCAAATGACGTGGCGCGCCAAGTCAAACGGAAGAACCAATAGGATTATGCCACAAGGCATGCCAAGTCACACTAAAAGGCCAATGAAATCGCGCCACGTGTGCAAGTGAGATGTTCTGGCCAATCAAATACGGCCATGTCACACTTCAATTTGATTGGTCGGAAAGAGTTTGTTCTTATCACAACTCCTCCCTTCCACAACTATAAATAGGGGTCTTCATAACCTAGAAAAAAGACCAGAAGTTATAACAAGAAGCAAGAGAGAGCTCGTGGATCAAACGCCGCAAATTTCTCAACAAGTTTCAAACTTCAAGCAATCAAGTTCAAGTTCAAGAAATCAAGTTCAAGCTCAAGAACGAAGAACAATTCAAGTATTCAAGATCAAGAACGAAGTCAAATCAAATACAGGGCGTTCAAGATCAAGGCTACTTGTTCGTGATACAATTCGTGGCAACAATCAAAGTGTTCGCGACGGATAAATCAAATTCAAACTCAAGATCAAGCTCAAAGGCCCTTGAATTTATACTGGAAAAGTAGAATGAGAGGAATCATAGAGATTGTATACTCAAATATTCGAAATAAAATACTACGATTGTTGCGATATTTTTCGGTCTTGATTTTATTTTCTCGATGCAATTTATTGTCTACAAATTTTGGCACGCCCAGTGGGACAATCTCTACCTCTCATCTCAACTTTTCAATCACCAAGGTCCAAGAACATTGAAATGGCTTCAAAGAAAGTCAACTCCGGTTCAACTTCCACCAAGGCTGCTAACTCCAGGTTCTATGCTGGTGTGGAATGCATCCTCGATGTTACCTTTGGAAGCTTCGGACCAGTTACGAGGAGCAAAGCGAGCTCTTTAGGAAAACAAGCACTCCAAGTGCCGTCCGCATCAACCCCTATTTTCGGATCTTCATCCTCAAAAGGAGCAAGATCTTCCACAAACGCACCTGAAGGAGGAAGCGATGTTGCTGAAAAGATCAAGAAAACTCTTGCTCTGCTTGACCTCTCCGGATCCAAGCACTCCGTTATGAAGGAAGATGATGATGCTTCAAGTGATGGATCCTCCCCACTTACACCACATAGCGTGAACCAATCAAGGATCAATCTGTGTGAAAATCCATGCTACTCTCCATCATCCACAACAATCATGCAAGCCATGGTGACAAACACCTCATCTGTGGAGGAGCAGTTGGCAAACTTGACGGAAGCAATCACTGGCTTGACCAAATGCATGCAAAATCAAGACGCTAGAATTGACAAGCTAACAGACAGGGTGGGAATCTTGATGGAAGAAGAATCCACCCACGCACCTGGCAAGCTCCCAGAAGTTCCAGAGAGTGAGTCTCCCCAAAGACAAGTAGCATCCGCTAAGGCTATTCCTATCTCATTTGAAGGGATGATTCCAATCGATCAACTGAAGGAGTTCATTGAAGGAACCATTAAGAACAAGTATAAAGTCTTTGCCAAGTCCTCCCTTACATATTAAAAACCGTACACTGCAAGGGTCGATATGTTGAAGATGCCTGCTGGTTATCAACCTCCAAAGTTTCAACAGTTTGATGGTAAAGGTAACCCAAAGCAATATGTCGCACTTCGTGGAGACGTGCAACAATGTTGGGACTTATGGAGATTACCTCATCAAACAGTTTGTCCGCTCGCTAAAAGAAAATGCTTTTGACTGGTACACAGACCTCGAGGCTGGATCTATTAATAGCTGGGATCAACTAGAGCAAGAGTTCCTCAATCGCTTTTATAGCACGAGACGTACTGTGAGTAATATAGAACTTACAAATACCCGTCAACGAAAGGGTGAACCAGTTATCGACTTAATCAATCATTGGATGAATGCAAGCCTCAACTGTAAAGATAGGCTTAGTGAAGCTTCAGGCATAGAGATGTGCATCCAAGGCATGCATTGGGGATTGCGCTACATCTTGCAAGGTATCAAGCCTAGCACATTTGAAGAACTTGCAACTCGTGCCCATGACATGGAATTGAGCATGGCCTCTGCTGGAAATGAAAGGCTGCCCATCTATGAACCTCACAAAGGGAACGACAAGCAAGAAGTCAGGAAGTGGGGCAAGTTCGTACCCAAGTCTGAAAGCAAAGAAGCTATGAATGTCAACATGCCACCTATGAAGTTCATGACGAAGGTGAGCAAGAAGCAGAGTATGAAATCCACTTCTTTTCAAGATAAGCCAAGTGGAAAGTTGACTCTAAAAGAAATGCAAGAGAAAGAGTACCCATTTCTGGATTTTGATGTGCCAGCCATTTTCGAAGAACTCCTCGAGTTAAATCTCATTGAGCTTCCGGAGATGAAGCGACCAAATGAAGCTGGGAAAATGAATGACCCAAATTACTGCAAATACCATCGACTTGTGAGCCACCCTCTGGAGAAGTGCTTTGTCTTCAAGGACAAAGTCATGGACTTGGCTCGCGAAAAGAATATCGTGCTTGAAGATGAGAAAGCAAGCGCGAACCAAGTCTCTATCACCTTTGGCTCATTCAATCTAGATGAGTTATGCAGTTTAAAAGGAATAAAAAATGAAGAATCACTGGAGAACAACAAAGTTGAAGACGATCAACTGATGATGATGAAGGTTGGACGTTGGTGACTCGTTGTAGGCGCCACAAAAGGAGCCCACAAAAAGAATCAGTAGAACAACCAACAATGAAGATGATGGTAAAAAGACCAATGAAAAAGAATCCAGTTAGGCGTTTAAAGAAAGCAAAAGTGGAGATGCACCACCCTCAAAATCCACGACATACAATGACCTTGGAGGATTTCTTGCCATCTTGGTTCCGCACGAAGATTTCCCGTGATGGTATTGAGGCCTCTTGTTGCAATGCTGATAAAGGGGAAGAAAAGAGTGATGACCTACCGTTGGTACCATCTTCGAAAAAGATCATCGAGTCCACTCCTCAAGAAGCTAATGTGTGTGACGAAAAAGTCACATTAACAAATGACGATCTTCTGCTAAGTGACACTCTTCATAACCGCCCATTGTACCTGGTTGGCTATATGCGTGATGAAAGGGTAAATCGAATTTGGTTGATGGAGGATCCTCAGTGAACATTTTGCCAATTTGCACTGTGAAAGAACTTGGTATTCCTATGAACGAACTCTCGAAAGTCGTGTGATGATCCAGGGATTCAACCAAGGGGGGCAAAGAGCCATAGGCGCGATTAGGCTGGAAATCACCATTGAAGATATGCAATCAAGTGCATGGCTACATGTGATCGATGCAAAACTTCATACAACGTCTTGCTTGGAAGGCCTTGGATACATGAGAACAAAGTGGTTCCATCTACCTACTATCAATGTTTGAAATACTACGAGGGTGAAGTTGAGAAGAAGATAGTTGCTGATGATGAGCCATTCACCGAGGCAGAGTCACACTTCGCCGATGCAAAGTTCTACTTGAAGAACCGCATTATGAAGGAGATAAAAGTTGATGATGGCATGAAAAGCAAGAATGACGAGCCCACAACTAAAAGAGCCGAAGTGACTACATGGCAAGAAAGTGAGTCCTGCGCTCCAATATGTCCCTAAAAGGAAGAAAGATGAAGGTGAATCATCTAATCTCCAAACCAAGACGCTAAAGGAGTTAGCTCTTCCGGTAAAATGAATTGAGGCAGTAAAGTTGTCCTCGAAACCGCTTGCAGGGTTTGTAGCCCAAAATCATTTGCAGAATGTGGCACTCCCTACAAAGTGAACAGATGAAGGTTTTGATCCTAACGCTTACAAGCTATTTGCAAAAGCTGGATACAATCCTAATGAGCCGTCAAAGTTAGGGAAGCTACCATCAGAAGTTGCAACGATAAAACCACGTGAAGGTTTGGGATACAATCAACCGTCACCAGTGCGCATCTCCATAAGAAGGGCGAGTAGCAATTATATCACTGTAGAAGATGAATCTGCCGCTTCTAACAAGCCTTCTGTCTTTGATCGACTTGGAAAATCACATGTGAGGACCTTCGTGTTTGAAAGATTGGGTCCATTAAAGAAGGGGAACAAGTTCCAGAGAAATTTTCAAACCATAGGAACACCCGCCTCGCCCAAAATCCAGAAAATCTCTAAGGATTTCCAAAGTTTGGTTCCTTCTAGAATGAGGCGACAAACAAAACTTGTGGTTTCATGTAAATAAGTACTGAAGGTACATCCATATACTGTGGTCTACACTAAGGAGCGTGATGAAGATGAAAAAGTGCGGGTTCTTCGTATAATGTTACTGTACAAGGCGAGAATGGTGTTCCATCTTCAATGGAGGATAATGCAGAATTGGAGGATGTTTCACCATGTTATCACATATCCTTCAACGATGGGGACCCTCAAGAAGATGAAGATGCGAAAGACGCTCCACCCAAACCCTAATTCATGCCTATAAATAAGGCCACATATGTCGTTGAAATGGGATCTCAGCAATTCCATAAACTCCCGGAATATGCACAAAGAGATCAAATATGAGATCTCTAAAATTCTATGAAACTCTTGGAATATTCATTAAGAGGTCAAAGACATGTCAAATATATCTTGCTTAAAATCCTACGTTTGAGAAATACGCAGCTAGGCCCTCGAATCACGTAGAATAAACCGAAGGGAAGAATCAAGGGATAAACAGAGTTGTAACCTACAACGTTTATCAATAAAATCCTTTTTTCTTTATAGTTGTTTGTGATTGCAGTTTTATTTTTCTCTGCATAAGTTTGTCTTGAAGAAGGAGTGAAGACGACGGTTGATGCCTTAAAAGAAGTTAACCTTGGCACCGATGAGGAACCAAGACCCACCTACCTAAGTGCTTTACTGGAAGTTGATGAAGAAAGCACTTATATTGAGTTACTCAAAGAGTTCAGGTATGTCTTTGCTTGGAGTTACAAAGAGATGCCTGGATTGGACCCGAAAGTAGCAGTCCATCACCTAGCAGTCAAAAATGGTGCTCGTCCTGTTAAGCAAGCTCAAAGGCGCTTTAGGCCGGACTTGGTTCCCTGATTGAAACTGAAGTTAACAAACTCATTGAAGCTGGATTTATTCGGGAAGTTAAATACCCAACATGGGTTTCACGTATTGTCCCTGTAAGGAAGAAGAATGGCCAGATTCGAGTATGCGTTGGCTTCAGGGATCTCAATAATGCGTGTCCCAAAGATGAATTCCCGCTTCCTATTCCAGAGCTGATGATCGATGCTACTACTGGTTACGAGGCAATGTCTTTCATGGATGGTTCGTCGGGCTATAATCAAATTTGCATGGCACCAAAAGATGAAGAGCTTATTGCATTCCGTACCCCCAAGGGTATTTATTTCTACAAGGTAATGCCTTTTGTCTTGAAGAATGCTGGTGCTACTTACCAAAGGGCTATGCAGAATATTTTTGATGATCTTCTCCACAAGAATGTCGAATGCTATGTTGACAACTTGGTGGTAAAATCAAGAGAGAAGAGCGACCACTTGAAAGACTTGAGAATGGTGTTTGAGTTGCTCCGGAGGTACCAACTTAGGATGAATCCATTGAAATGCGCCTTTGGAGTTACTTCCGGGAAGTTCCTTGGTTTCATTGTTCGACATCGAGGGATTGAAATTGATCAAGCCAAAATAGATGCAATCTTGAAAATGCCTGAGCCTCGGGATATTCACGAATTGAAAAGTCTGCAAGGAAAGTTAGCATACCTTAGGAGATTCATCTCAAACCTAGTTGGGAGGTGCCAACCATTCAGTCGCCTTATGAAGAAAGGTGTCCCTTTCAAATGGGACCAAGCGTGTAGCAACGCCTTTGAGAGAATTAAATCCTACTTGATGAAGCCTCCGGTTCTGGCAGCCCCTATACTTGGAAAGTCGCTGATACTATACATTTCAGCACAAGAAAGGTCTGTTGGAGCACTATTGGCCCAAGAAAATAGTGAAGGGAAAGAAAACTCCCTCTACTACTTGAGCAGGATGATGACACCAAATGAGCTGAATTATTCGCTAATTGAAAAGTTATGTTTGGTGCTAGTCTTCTCAATTCAAAAGTTGAAGCACTACTTTCAAGCTCATGTCGTTCGTTTGGTTTCTAGAGCAAATCCCATCAAGTTCGTGATGTCAAAACATGTCCTTAGTGATCGACTAGCAAGGTGGTACCTCCAGTTTCAACAATTTGAAATCGTGTACATCCCTCAAAAGGCCATGAAAGGACAAGCGTTAGTGGACTTCTTGTCGCGCCCCCTTTTTCCCTCCGCGGAGAGGAGTCCGGATTTCGACATTCATGGAGGTGTAATGACTCATTTCCTTTTGTGAATCGGGTATTACATTTTGAAGAGTCGCCACCTAACAATTTTAAAGGTGCGTTAGGGCACCTACAGGGTTCATCTACAATTGCATTTGATAACCAGAGATAGGGTAAGGGCTTGAAATTATCCTAAGGGGAAGGTATTAGGCACCCCTCAGGATCCATTAGTATGGTTCCCGTCCAGACAACTTTTTGTGAATATGTGCAATTAGAAAGTAGATAAGTAAGGATCACATAGCAGGGGATTTAGGTAGAAATACACAAGCGTTTGAAAAACGATTAATAAAAGCAAGGTTTAGAAAAGAGTTACAATCTAAGCATGCTTATGAGTGTAGATGGGTCCTAGGTTTGTCTGTAATATGGATCACATCAGTACAATGCCCGGTAATCACTCCTTAGAAAGGGGCTACACGTGGCATTAACGCAACGGTCATCATATCCATATCTACCCATTCCCGCCCGTGAAGGTAATTAAAGCGAGGTTTGGTCTCGATTCTTATTGCATGCTGTTACCCGTCCCTTCCTATCAGTCCCGGAGGTTAGGACTCCTATCCTATAAGAAGGAGGTTCTAGGCAGACCCTCAGGTCTAAAGGCAAAATACTAAGGCGACATACAAAACAGGTAGGACTGCATTTAAAGGGGGAAGACATAGAAAACGAATAGGAGGTTCAGATATACCTCCCCAGATAATGCACATAGACAACATGACTTATACACAATTAAGGTCTGAATTTAAAATCTTAAAGCAGGGTGTTTGAGTAATAACATCAGAACCAGATTTTTCACATGACTCAGAAAAGAAGTCCGAATCATGTTTGCTTACTGATTTTAACAGTTGATAGTTAAACAAAGGCAGTTCCAGTTAAGGGTATTACCTAAGGCTTGCCTAGGCGTAAAGCAATATGCAGTAGTTATTCAGAATTGTTGAGACAGTTGGAGATTATTTTACCCTAAGAGCATGTTGTTCTAGTTGCAGAGATTGTTATAAAACATCACAGTATGAAAATCATTACTTTACTACTTTTTTCATGAGTTGATAATTAACTAGGCATTTTTAAGCAAAATGCAAACATGATCCTAGAACATGTTTTATAATATGCACATGCACATGACAGAGTTCTTAAGGCATGGTTGCTAGATGAAAGAGTTGCAGAACAACTTCATGAGTAACAGTTTTTGTTTCATTTATTCGTCCTAGAAGCAGGATTTCTACGTGATGGATACGAAGCATGGGTTAATGAATGGGATGCTGAAGCAGGAAGCATGAATCCTAAGAACATGGTTCTAATGCATTGTATGAATTCTAAACATGATTTCTATTGCACAACTTGGAATCTAAACCTGATAACATGCTTTCTACCCTTTAACAACTATAGCATGCATATTCTCCCATCCCTTTTCACTAGCCACCCCAGTACTTGTTTACAAATTATTACAGACCATGTGATTGAATTACATAAACAGAAATGAAAAATAAGAGGTTACAACTATAGGAAGCCTGATTCTGACTTCCTCTCTGAGATACGTAATAAACCACCTCAAATGCTAATATTGTTCCAGCTTTCCCTCATATCTGGGTGTGCCAGAGTTCCCTAAGGACCTCAAGGAGTCCCGGGCAGTGCTCACACCCAGATTTTATGGCTAAGACAGAGTAAATTCAGTGCGGAAAAGGCCAGCTTTCATGCATCCAAGTTCAGAGGAGCTCAAGGGTCCCAAAGCAAGGCTCACACAAAAGGGGCGACGAACTAACTAACGTAAGTAGTAGTAGAGTAAGTGTCGTCGACATAGACTCAAATGAGCAGAGTTGGAAAACAATCTTGAAAACAGCACGTTTGAAATAAGTTTGTAAAAACAGCAGAAGGATTGCTTAGTGAAAAACATTTTTTTTGAAAGAGAAAGGGGATAGGGGCAACAGCAACACATACAGAATAGGTTCAAATAGCAGTGCAGTTTCAGGAGTTTCAACCAGGGAAGTAGGGGTTGGGGACACAGAGGGTCCAAATTAAAACACATAATTAGTCATGAATCAAGTACATTAGGAGACATGCTCGTTGAAGGACATAAGCAGGAACAAGTAAACATACTAATTACATTTGAACAAAAGAGGGCAGAATTTTAAGCATGCTGAGTAAAGCAGTAAACAAAAGTGCAACAGCATGAGTCATTAAGTCATTGCAGAAAGAGACAGTGATTGACAACAAGGGAACACATAGGTTTGAGTTTCAGAATTTAAACTAGGGACACACCAGTTGAAGAAACAAAATGCAGGAAAAGAAAAGTAAAGCAATCGGAATTCCACAGTCTAGCCTTGGCTTGCAGCCGGCCAGACAAAGTAGTAGCACAAGTAGTAGAGAAAGAAAGAGAGTTTGAATGTGTAAGTGTGTGTTTTGAACTCAGTTGTTCTTGTACTTTTCTAATGAAAACATTGGGGTATTTATAGCTTTAAAAACGAGTAGAGAATACGGTAACAAGTAAGGTTTTATCATAGACATGGAAATAATCACAATCAGAATCAATCAACACAAGTACTTCCCTTTAATCAAGGGATTGCTGCTCAACCGGATACTAACAGGGTTAATTAAGGAAAGAAATCGGTTTGAGAAAGATTGATTCTTGCCATATAAGGGGGTAGTAAAAGTATAGAGTAAATAATTGAGTCTAAGTACAATATATACTTAATTTTGGGAAAGGATTCAAGGTAAATCATCACAGTAATTAAAGGAAGGGAATCAATCAATTTAAACAAATGAGTAAAATTTAGGGTTTATAAGAAAACCTTGCGATTAAACCGTCACTTAAGGAAAGCAAGAAAAATTAAGAAGTGGTCACGATTCCGCACTTCAACATATAAATAGCAAGGAATGAGCAGGCGTATTAGACATGCAGGGTCAAACATGTTGACAAAAGAAGCAACAAAAACATATAGTAGTAGCAGGAGTAGGCTATTATTCGGTAGTAAAAGAAACCTACTCAGAGCACAGTAGTTAACAAAGTCAAGTGGTCACATAGAATCGGAAATGAAGAAACCATAGTAACAGGTAAAGGAGATCAACACACAGAAATAAGAAAAGTCTTTAAACTCATAGCAATAAGTGAAGATAAACATTTATAAGGAATTAGGGTTTTGACAGAGCTGAGTTGAAAAGGTAAGAACTCAGAATCAGATAAGTCAAACAAGAAAGAAAAAAAATATTCAAACACAAAGAACTTAATCGAACCAAACATGCGTATAAAATAAACAAAGAGAGTTTCAGCAATCCAGATAGAACCAAAACACTTAGGTTTTTTAACACGATGAACCAGGTAGCAGAAAACATGGACAAACTGTTTAAACATAGTAAAATCATAAAACACACTGAAAATCGGAGAAAAGTTTAGGAAACCCTAATTTGAAAATGAAGAGTTATTTTGAAAGAAAATCGAAAAACCTTTGAGAAAACACTAAGGAGTTCATAACATGCATAGATCTAAGACAGATCTGAAAGAAAAATCGGAAAGCTCTTAAAGCTAGGGTTTTAGAGAACCCAGAAAAGTGAGAAAGACTTCGAAAGGTTTCCGATCTAGTCGGAAAAGCCATAGATCTGACTTGAACAGTCATGGGTGGCCGAAAAAGACCAGAGATAGAGGTTGAGCATGGAATGGACCGGATCTCTTCGAGATATATCCATGGAATCACGAAAATAGGTAAGCAGTAGACATAGGAGAAGAGTACAAGCCTCAAACCGCCATGGGAGTCCATGGATTAGGTGGGGATTGAAGGGAATTAGGGTAGATTTGGGTGGTGGTGGCTAGGGTTTAGGTGATGTTGTAGAGAGAGTTTGAGAGGAATGGATTCAAGGGCGGCGGGTGGTGAGAAATGATTTAGGGTAAGGGGTCGTTTAGGGGTTAAAAATGGTAAGGGCAATGGTGGATGTTGATCTGAATGATCAATGCCCTAGATTATAAGGGGTAGGTGGGGATCCGGGTTTGGGTAGGATTTAATTGGGTAAGGGTCGAGTTTAAATTAAAATTGGGCTGGGGAATTGGGGTTCAGTTTAGGCTAAAATTGAAATACAAATGGGCTGTTATTTAAATAGCCAATATTCCCCTTTTTAAATTATAAGAAATAGTAAATGGCTTTTGAAGATTAATATAAAAAAGCTAAAATGATTTATAAC
This sequence comes from Nicotiana attenuata, assembly GCF_001879085.1. NCBI lineage: Eukaryota > Viridiplantae > Streptophyta > Magnoliopsida > Solanales > Solanaceae > Nicotiana > Nicotiana attenuata. The sequence goes on along the minus strand of NW_017671459.1, from coordinate 247,812 downwards.
ATATAATTAACAATTTAAAAAATACAAGACCCCATTTATATGCAATTTAGCTTTAAAAATACTATATTGCTGTTATTTTATTATGATTCTATTGATGGTACTAATATATCGTCTCTTGTTGCTTTCTTGAGCCGAGGGTCTCCTGGAAACAGCCTCTCTGCCCCTCGGGGTAGGGGTAAGGTCTGCATACATATTACCCTCCCTAGACGCCACTTGTGGGATTATACTAGGCCGTTGTTGTTGTTGTTGTTGTTTAGCTTTAAAAATGCTAAATAAAATTGTAAAAATTACCTCAGCCATATATTGGAATAAATATCAGAATCCAATATATGAATTACCAAAATAATAATTTTGGAAATAATTATTGTGGATTTTATGGATGAAAAAGGGAAATAAATAAATTTAAAAACCCTTAAAAATTATGAAAAAAATAATAAAAATGCTTGGACATGCTTATATATGCATATATATGCTATTTTGAAAGTATTTTTGCATATTGAAAATATATAGGGAAAAATTGGGTATCAACAGCTGCCCCTCTTTACCCAGGAATGATGAAAGAGTTTTCGGGTAAAAAAATGATGGCCAATTTTGACCGAGCAAAACGGTTTGAAGATATTTAGGCCGCACCCTGGCTTCTGAGCTGCCTACATATCCCTGGTTTTACAGCAATCAGGTCGTATGTAGTTTAGGACTCATCAGCGGAGTTTACCGATGAATCTATTTCAAGAACGGACGCATCATCTAGGGCTGGGTGAGCGGATGGTTTGCGGGAATGGTTAGGTTTGATATGGCTGCGGGCACTGGAGCGGAACTGCTTCCGCCGGGATGGCTGTTGCTCGCCGGTTTACCTACAAATAAACAACACAAGCATATATTGTGCGCAAATCTAAACATGATGTTGATTCCCGTTGGACCATGAATGTTGTGTTTGGACGGTTAAGAATGGCGTCCTCAGACCATGATGTCCTGGGCCATGAAGTGTATAATAAAGGATTCGCAGGCCATGAAATGATGTTCTCGGGCTCTGAGGATGGTGCCTCCGAACCATGACGCCTTTGAATAATGATATGCAAAAGTTTGAAAGAAATCTTCGGGCCATGACATGGTGTTCTCGGGCTATGAAGATGGTGCCTCCGAACGATGACGCCTTTGGATGAGTGAGCCATATTTCAGCCTATGTAGGATGCAGTAGCATGTGGCGATCTTTCAGCCGTGTAATGCAGTATGAGGAGATCTTTCAGCCGTGTAATGCAGTATGAAGCGATCTTTCAACCGTGCAGATGCAGTATGTGGCGATCTTTCAGCCGTGCAAATGTAGCCTTATGCATGTTGGAAGGCAGAATGGTAGCCTTATGCAATGCAGATGCAGATGGAGGTAGAGTTTAACCTCGGAAGGCAGAATAGTAGCCTTATGCAGATTGGAAGGCAGAATAGTAGCCTTATGCAATGCAGACGCTGTTGGAGGTAGAGCTTAACCTCGGAAGGCAAAATGGTAGCCTTATGCAAATTGGAAGGCAGAATGGTAGCCATATGCAAGAAATAAAATAATAAATGACAGTAGAGTTTTCTTAGCTGAGAGCAGATTGCAGCGTTGTGATTACTGGGAGCATTGTGACATACGGACCATTACGGGTGCGCGCTGACAGCAAATGTTGGAAAGTGCAACGGTTCGGTGAGTCGCATTCTTGAACAATGTTTGTTTCATGGGCGTACAATATGTTCAATGACTTCTTAATCCTAGTGCCTGCATCCAAAGAAAAATCGTGAGTTTTGTAAAGGGGGGAGGTTAGTTTGTATCCCCGCTGGCTTTGCTTGACTAATTCGGCATCGATCTGGTGATACCATATGTATCATTAGCGTAGCGTTGCTAAACAAAGCAGTTTCAATAATAATCATGCATGATTTTGTAAAAATATGGCATAAATTAAAAGTAGCTTTTAGATGAACCGACGACTCTGACGTAGTTCAGGTTATTGCAACCTCTCCTGCTACGGAATTTTGAGGGTCCTCCTCAAAATTCTGACCCAGTTTGATGGGTTGACGCTTCTGACTACTGCTCGTGCGGCGATCGGCTGAAACAACTTCGGAATTTTGAGGGTCCTCCTCAAAATTCTGCCCCAGTTTCCAATTTTAGGGGGAAATGAAAATTTTATTGAATTGTGACTGAACCCATAGGGCTGCCTACATATCCCTTCTTAAATGGGAATCAGGTCAGGCGTAGTTTAACGTACATCATACGAGGAAAGCATGCAGATTACACATAGTAACGCTTGACTGCATCTGAATTAATCGGCTTTGGCCAAACTTCTCCGTCCATTTCTGCAATTAGGAGGGCTCCTCCTGCCAGAACCCTATGAACCATGTATGGACCCTGACAGTTGGGAGAGAACTTCCCTTTGGCTTCATCTTGATGCGGAAAAATTTTCTTCAACACCAGTTGCCCCGGTGTGAATTGTCTTGGCTTGACTCTTTCGTTGAAGGCTCTGGACATTCTGTTCTGGTAAAGTTGGCCATGGCAGACTGCATTCATTCTCTTTCCGTCTATAAGAGCTAGTTTCTCATAACGACTCTTTACCCACTCTATGTCGTCGAGCTCAGCTTCCTGTATGATCCTTAGGGAAGGAATTTCTACCTCAGCGGGAATGACAGCCTCTGTACCATAAACCAGCATATAGGGGGTTGCCCCAGTTGATGTGCGGACTGTGGTGCGATATCCCAATAGAGCAAATGATAACTTCTCGTGCCACTATTTATGCTTTTCTATCATTTTCCTCAATATCTTCTTGATATTCTTGTTGGCGGCTTCTACGGCTCCATTCATTTGAGGCCTGTAGGCTGTGGAATTCTTGTGTTTGATTTTGAATGTTTTGCACATATCATTCATCAAGTCGCTGTTAAGGCTGGAGCCATTATCAGTAATGATTGACTCTGGAATTCCGAATCGACAAACAAGGCGGTTGTGGACAAAGTCTACCACGACTTTCTTGGTCATTGCTTTATAAGACGCCGCTTCAACCCATTTGGTGAAATAGTCGATGGCTACTAGGATGAACCTGTGTCCGTTGGAAGTGGCAGGCTCGATTGGTCCAATAACGTCCATTCCCCAAGTGGCGAACGGCCACGGTGAGCTTGTTGCATTAAGCTCGCTCGGAGGTACCTTTATCATATCTGCATGTATCTGACAACGGTGGCATTTCTGGACATACCGGATGCAGTCCGTTTCCATAGTCATCCAAAAGTAACCAGCTCGAAGTATCTTCTTTGCTAAAACAAAACCGTTCATATGTGGACCGCAAGTCCCATCATGAATTTTCTTTAGCAGCTTGGATGCTTCCTTTGTGTCAACACAACTTAATAGTCCCAAATCAGGAGTCTTCCTACACAGGATTCCCCCGCTGTGAAAGAATTTGTTGGACAATCTCCGAAGTGTGCGTTTATGAATAGGGGTAGCAAGCTCCGGGTACTCTCCTTTTGCCAAATATTCCTGGATATCATGAAACCAATGCTTTCCGTATACTTCCTCTTCAACATGGGCACAGTAAGCTGGCTGATTATGGATTTTCACTGGAATGAGATCAATGAAATTCTTGTCCGGATGCTGTATCATAGATGATAGGGTGGCCAATGCATCGGCGAACTCATTCTGGACTCTGGGAACATGCTGGAATTCCGTCTTCTTGAACCTATTTCTCAATTCTTGTACATGATGCAGATACGGGAGTATCTTGGAATTCTTGGTTTCCCATTCTCCTCGTACCTGGTGTATAAGCAAATCTGAATCTCCAATCACTAGCAACTCTTGCACGTTCATGTCAATGGCCATCTTGAGCCCTAAGATGCAGGCTTCATACTCAGCCATACTGTTGGTGCGCGGGAACCTGAGTTTGGTGGACACTGGACAATGCTGACCAGTTTATGATATTAGGACTGCTCATATGCCAACTCCTTTGAAGTTTGCCGCTCCATCGAAGAACATTCTCCAACCGTCATAGGATTCTGCAATGTCTTCTCCTATGAATGATACCTCTTCATCAGGAAAATACATTTTCAAAGGTTCGTATCCTCCGTCCGTGAGGTTTTCAGCAAGGTGGTCTGCTAGTGCCTGTCCCTTGACTGCTTTCTGAGTTATGTAAACAATGTCGAACTCACTCAACAGGAATTGCCACTTGGCTAGCTTGCCAGTGGGCATGGGCTTCTGAAAGATGTATTTCAAGGGATCCATTCTTGATATTAGATATGTAGTATAGGCACAAAAGTAATGTCTCAGCTTCTGAGCTACCCAAGTCAAAGCATAACAGGTGCATTCCAATAGAGAATATCGGGCCTCGTACGGGGTGAACTTCTTGCTGAGATAATAAATGGCTTGTTCCTTTCTCCCTGTTTTATCATGCTACTCCAGAACGCAACCGAAAGCTCCATCTAACACTACAAGGTAGTGTAATAGGGGTCTACCTAGCTCGGGAGGGACTAACACTGGTGGTGTTGACAGGTGCTCCTTGATTTTGTCGAAGGCCTTTTGGCAGTCATCAGTCCATTTGGTAGCAGCATCCTTCTTCAATATCTTAAAGATTGACTCACAGATAACTGTGGACTGTGCTATTAATCGGCTGATGTAGTTAAGCCTTCCCAAGAAACTCATCACATCTTTCTTATTCTTTGGCGGTGGTAGTTCTTGAATGGCTTTGACTTTTTATTGATCCAGTTCTATTCCTCAACGGCTCACGATAAACCCAAGCAACTTCCCAGCAGGAACCCCAAATGCACACTTTACAGGGTTTAGTTTCAGGTTGTACCTCTGCAATCTATTGAAGAACTTCCTCAGATCTTCCATGTGGTCAGTAGCCTTCTTGGACTTGATAATAACATCGTCCACATACACCTCTATCTCCTTGTGTATCATGTCATGGAAAATGGTAGTCATGGCCCTCATGTAGGTGGACCCTACATTCTTCAGGCCTAATGGCATCATCATGTAACAGTACACTCCCCACCGCGTAATGAAAGCCATTTTCTCATCATCTTCCTCATCCATCAAGATCTGACGATAACCAACGAAGCAATCTACGAATGACTATAACTCATGCTTGGCGCAATTGTCGATCAGGATGTGTATATTTGGCAAAGGGAAGTCGTCTATCGGACTGGCCCAGTTGAGATCCTGGTAGTCGACACAGACTTTGACCTTCCTATACTTCTTCGGCACTGGCACAATGTTGGCTAACCATGTCGGGTATTCCACTACCCTGAGAACCTTAGCTTTGATCTGCTAGTTGACTTCTTCCTTGATTTTCAAACTCATATCAGGCTTGAACTTTCTGAGCTTCTGCTTCACCGGTGGACACATAGGATCGGTTGGCAGTTTGTGAGCTACAATAGACGTACTCGGACCAGTCATGTCAACATACGACCAGGCGAATATGTCCTCATATTCTTTCAGAAACTCTGTATACTTTTCCTTTTCTGACAGCGATAGGTGAATGCTGATTCGTGTTTCCTTGATGTTTTCTGAATCTCCTAGGTGACAATTTCAGTCTCGTCCAGGTTGGACTTTGGTATGTTCTCAAAGTTCTTAGGTTCTTTGATAATTTCCTCCGGTATCTCATCTTCTTCTGAATCAATATCTGTTTGTTGCGTTGTCTCATTGCATGTCACAGTCATTGGTTCACCAAAATAGGTAATAGTAATGTTGTATTGGTAAAGTAAGGAGAGATAGCAATAAATATTAAATCATAAGAAAAATCAAACATGCTTTTGATAAATTGAATAATTGTTTTGAACATTGAAGGTCTTATTGCGAAGATTGAAAAATGTGAAAAGAAAATCATTTAGTAAATAAAACAGTGAATAGTGCTTGTTTTAGCCTTGCTACCCCGAGGCTCGTCGGGCTCTGGTTGTCCTGATGGTCCAGTTCTGGAGATATGCCCCTCTGCTCACAGCCTGTATGGAAGGGCCTTCCTCCCCCTCCTCATCGAGAATGACACAACAGTCCATATCATTGTCTTCTAAAAACAAGTTCTTCATTGCTACAAATGGTTCTTCTTCATCTGACTCATAAATAACGTCAGCCTGTTGGAAAGTCTGCTCTAGATGGGTATTGGCTGCTCTAGTGGATAGTAAGGACCGCGCCATGGTAGCGACCAGTTGTTGAATTCTTCCCAGGTGTAGTCATATCCCAAATCAAAGGTAGTGCCATGTTTCTTGAGTTTTATGGGTTTAGAGATTCCTTGGAGATTCTTGCCGAGCCCTTTGCCAGGTTTGTACCCACTCCAATTCAGTATACTCTCAATTTTGTTATCCCACCATTTGTCTTTGTCGACAGCATTGACCCGCTGGATGTGGTGGTACCGATTGCCGGAATGGTGTGGCGACTGTATATAGGGTTGCTACCGTTGCCGTGAATGATCACTTCCTGGTGATTCCATTCGAACTTTACTACTTGATGCAGCATTGACGCTACGGCCCCAGCAGCATGGATCCATGGTCGTCCCAGCAGCAAGTTGTAAGATGCTGGTACATCTATTACCTGGAAATCGACATCGAACCAGGTTGGTCCCATCTGTAAGCATAGAATAATCTCACCAATGGTAGACCTCTGAGAACCATCAAAGTCATTCACATTGGTTGCTCCATCTTTTATCTCCTGCAGCCCTTTACCCAACTTCTTGAGTGTTACCAGCGGACAGATGTTAAGACTGGAACCTCCATCGATTAGGATTCTAGTGATAAAATAATCTTCGCATTGCAGGGTGATGTGCAATGCCTAGTTGTGCCCCAGCCATTCAGGTGGCAGCTCGTCCTCATGGAAGGTGATTTGTGGCTTTCCAGAACTTGCCTTACCATATTAGCCATTTCCTCACCAGTGATATTACTTGGTACGTATGCTTCACTTAACACCTTTAACAGAGAATTCTTGTGTGCCTCAGAATTCTTCAGCAAAGAGAGAATGGATATTTGTGCCGGCGTCTTGTTTAACTGGTCGATGACTGAATATTCCTTGGCCTGTATCTTCCTCCAAAGGTCATCCACACCTGTCTCAATGAGGGGCAGCTTATTGGAGGCCTGCTTGCTTGATTCAGCTAGGTGTTCAGGGGTATAGACCCTACCAGTTCTTGTCATACCCTGTGCTGCGACAGTTTCTTCAATCCTGACCTTGCCTTTTCTTCTCGCCTCGGCTGTATAGTCCCAGGGTACAGCATTTGTATAGAATGGCAGCATAGTTGACATTGCCACTGGGATTGGCATGGCTATCCTCACTTCGAATGGAACATGTGCCTTGGGTGGCAAGACTGCAACCTCAAATGGTGCAGGTGTATTCGCCGGAGACGTGAATTCAACCTTAATTGGTGATGGTGTCTTTGCGGATGATGTTGCTTCAAACTCAAGTGGTACAGACATATTCACCTCAGCGTCCCCAGACGGTTGAATCTGGACTATGATTGCATTGAGAGTAATTGTTGGTTTCTTTGGGTCATCACCTTCTGTGATCAACCCGATTAATCCCTCGGGATCCCAGTCATCTCTACTTCAAACATGTGGATACCTCCACCATTATGGTCTGGAAGAGGGTTGTTGCGGATGTTTGGAGCGGGTTCCTTTGCCACAATGATCATGTTATCAATCAAAGACTGTATCTTGTCTTTCAAGGAACGACATTCATCGATGGTGTGCCCTTTCATGCCGGAGTGGTATGCACAGGACTTGTTTGGGTTAACCCGTTGAGAAGGATTCTCAGGGGTTGCAGCAGGGACGGGGGTGACATAACCAGCAGCTTTGAGTCTCTCATAGAGCTGGTCAATTGGTTCGGCGATGGTTATATACTGTTTTGGACGGCTGCGATCAAAATTTGGCCGAGGTCTAGGGAAGTTTTGGCGTGCAAGGGGGTGATTGATAATGGGATGGTTGAGCATTATAGGTTTGGTAGACATGAGCAGGTTAGGAGTATCTGGGTGAGGTAGGTTGGTATGTAGGAGGTGGAGATGACTGATAAGTTGTTGGGGGAGCTTGGTACGAGGGTGAGGGTGCTTGGAAATTTGAAGATGGCTGATATATGAGTGGAGGTGTTGGGTAAGTTTGGTATTTGAGGGGAGACATGGTCCTTTGTGCAACCATCACGGCCCCTACGTCCCTCTTCTTGGACACACCACCGGACTGTAAGGCCTTATTTGTATCTTGCAAGTCCTCGAAGTTTGTAACCATACCGCTTTTGATACCTTCTTCAATTCTTTCACCCAAATTGATAATGTCGGAGAACTTGTTGTTCTCAATCATCATCAGCTGTTCATAGTATTGTGGGTCTTGAGCCCGGACAAAGAACTTGTTCATTTGTTCCTCTTCTAAGGCAGGTCTTACCTTAGCAGCTTCGGACCTCCAGCGAGTAGCATACTCGCGAAATGTCTCCGTGGGCTTCTTCTTCAAATTCTAGATATAGAACACGCCTGGTGCGTTCTCTTTATTAAATTTGCATCAGTCGATAAAGTCAGATGCCATGCCTACCCAGCTTGACCACTTCTTGGGATCATGGCTGATGTACCAAGATAATGCATCTCCTTTCAAACTTCTCATGAACAACTTCATGCGGATTCTCTCGTCTTTCCCTACTCCAACCAACTTGTCGCAGTATGTCCTCAAATGGACCCTTGGGTCACCCGTACCATCAAACATTTCGAACTTAGGAGGTTTGTACCCCTCAGGCAGTTCGACATCATGCTGTATGCAAAGATCATCATAGTTCAGCCCTTCAATTACTTTGCTTCCCTCGACACCCTGAATCCGGCTAGTCAACTTCTCAAGCTCCTCAGCCAGTTTCCTGATTACCAGATCCTTTTCATCAGACTCAGGTGTGCTTGAGATAGGTTGGTGGAGTGTGGCATGGTCTCCACGTAGATAGGGGTGTTATGGTGACCTGGTGTATGGGTGTGGAAATGGTCGCTTGCGAAGTTTTGAGGTTCTGGGATGAGTATTGGAGGGTTGCTTGGGATACGACAGGTGTTGCATTGGTTCTTTGGTGGAGCAACGCGATAGTGAGGAGCGTGATGTTTCTGTTGTTTTGGGATGTTTTTAGGAGGTGTAGGGTTCTGAGTGTTGGGGAAGTTGACATCTGGGGTGCTGAGGGAAAATGACAGGCTTGTCAGATTCCGAACCTGTTCGAGCTCTTCCTGAAATTTCAACAGCTTCTGCTCAAGTTGTGACACATTCTTGTTAGGGACCCAAATACCATGGCCATCAGTGGCCTCAACCCGTTCAGTTGGGTTCTCCTTCTTGATGTTGTTCAAGTCTTCCATCTTGCCTTTGTTCTTGTTTTTAACGGGACTAAGAGGAGGAGTGGGTGGAGGGCCCTTGGATCTCGTGGAATAAGATGGCGATGCCAGGGTGCACGAACTAACCTTTGGGAGGGGAATAATAAAAAACGGAAATAAAAACAAAAGGTAATCAAGTCAGTGAGGATTATAAAAAAGTATTGCAATATTTAAACACATAGTGCAGGAATGTAAAACGTGTCCTAATTTGGGAGCCTCGTTGTGCCCGAGGTAGGCCTAGCGACAAATAGACTTGGAGAACTTTTAATGCCAATAAATGCTTCATTTAACGTAAAAACAGATGAATCCCAACATGATACTGAAATAAATAAAAAAAAATGAGTTACTATTGGCACTTGGCCTTATTACATATAGAAAGCGGGTAAGCCTAAATCTATTTGGTCTCAGGAGGGCCTTCCTCATGTTGAATGTTCTCGTTGATCAAATCCTCCAGCTCGCGTAGGCTCATTAGTAAGAATGCCTTTGCCAGATGTCTTTCTTCATTTCTTTCAGCGCTCTGGCAGTCGTTGACTCTTTTCCTCACTTTTCCTTCCAAATCTAACAGGTTGTATTCCAGATAATCTAGCTTTTCGATAGCCTTGACGGCCCTTTCTTTCCATTCATTGATTTGATCATCCGATGGAAGATTCTTCCACTAGTCTAGCAAGAGTGGGGGTATGTTAACTATTCTGAAGCTGGGGACCTCGTGCCTCATTTTCTGCAAGACAAAAGGGTTTGACCTCACCCCCACAAGACTCGACTACTTATACATATACGATCAGCATATCGGTATTTATTTCTCCAAATTATTGCACAGAACGTGATGATGTTTGTTTGGGTTTAGGGAAACCTAGTGGACTTTTGGACAATGCTATCTTAAAGGATTATTATGTGGACAACATAACTGACCTGGCTAGGTTTGACCATGTTGCATGCAACAACAATAACAGAGTAAGGTTTCTATGGGGTTTTAGACTGGTACCCTTGAGCGGACAACTCAAGGGGGAAGGCACGGAACTGTCGACTGCACCGCTGATCGACTAGTTTTACCGCAAATATGCCTTTCCGAATTTAGGGGGTAATGTATAGGAAGAGTGCAACCACTCATAAAGTGTTAAAATAGTATTTGTTTGGCACGAGTGGAGTATGATGTTGAGTATGATTATGCAACAATTAAAAAGCATGTTGACATGTATTTGCATGTTAAGAAAGCAATAAATACAACAATTTTTATAATTTAAAGCAGCAGCAAAGGAAGGAAACAAGAAAGATATGTCAGTTTTGCATTTTGAAGAAGAAATTAAATGCTCAAAGAAATTAAACAAGTAATTACACATAAAGGGAGGGTACAAATTCAGAAGAACAATCTGAAATGGTAAAAGCCTAAAAAAATCCCTAGCAGAGTCGCCATGCTGTCGCGCCCCCTTTTTCCCTCCGCGGAGAGGAGTCCGGGTTTCGACATTCATGGAGGTGTAATGACTCATTTCCTTTTGGGAATCAGGTATTATGTTTTGAAGAGTCGCGACCTAACAATTTTAAAGGTGCCTTGGGGCACTTACAGGGTTCATCTACAATTACATTTGATAACCTGAGATAGTGTAAGGGCTTGAAATTATCCTAAGGGGAAGGTGTTAGTCACCCCTCAGGATCCACTAGTGTGGTTCCCGGTCAGACAGTTTTTTGTGAATATGTGCAATTAAAAAGCAGATAATTAAGGATCACATAATAGGGGATATAGGTAGAAATACACAAGCGTTTGAAAAGCGATTAATAAAAGCAAGGTTTTGAAAAGAGTTATAATCTAAGCATGCTTATGAGTGTAGAGGGGTCCTAAGTTTGTCTGTAATATGGATCACATCAGTACAATGCCCGACAATCACTCCTTAGAAAGGGGCTACGCGTGGCATTAGCGCACCGGTCATCATATCCATATCTACCCTTTCCCACCCGTGAAGGTAATTAAAGCGAGGTTTGGTCTCGATTCTTATTGCATGTTGTTACAAATCCCTTCCTATCAGTCCCGGAGGTTAGGACTCCTATCCTATAAGAAGGAGGTTCTAGGCAGACCCTCAGGTTTAAAGGCAAAACACTAAGGCGACATACAAACCAGGTAGGACTGCATTTAAAGGGGGAAAAACACCGAAAACGAATAGGAGGTTCAATACAACAACACGTTTATTTACTAATAGCCAATGCATAAACCTATTGTATCACTAGTATTTAATCATGGAGACCATTGGGAGTCACCCCCACCACCATTGAATTAAAAACGAATCAAAATTATTAAAAGATACTTTCCAGAAAATAGAAAAACGTCCAAAACACAGTCCAAACGGCATCAAAATGCCGAGAAACACCATGATTCACTGCTGAAGCAGTGAGTTTTTCGCACCACGTCGTTTCCGATGGACCCATCAAATTTCAGCTCAATCGGAGTCCATCAAGTTCGCTGACCTCCGAAAATACCGGCAATTCGGTCCCAGATAATGCACATAGACAGCATGACTTATACACAACTAAGGTCTGAATTTAAAATCTTAAAGCAGGGTGTTTGCGTAAAGCAATATGCAGTAGTTATTCAGAATTGTAGAGACAGTTGGAGATTATTTTACCCTAAGAGCATGCTGTTCTAGTTGCAGAGATTGTTGTAAAACATCACAGTATGAAAATTACTACTTTGCTACCTTTTTCATGAGTTGATAATTAACTAGGCGTTTTTAAGCAAAATACAAACAGGATCCCAGAACATGTTTTATAATATGCACATTCAGATGACAAAGCTCTTAAGGCATGGTTACTAGATGAAAGAGTTGCAAAACAACTATATGAGTAACAGTTTTTGTTTCATTTATTCGTCCTAGAAGCAGGATTTCTAAGTGATGGATACGAAGCACGGGTTAATGAAAGAGATGCTGAAGCAGGAAGCATGAATCCTAAGAACATGGTTTCTAATTGTATGCTTCTAAACATGATTTCTATTGCACAACTTGGAATATAAACCTGATAACATGCTTTCTACCCTTTAACAACTATAGCATGCATATTCTCCCATCCTTTTTCACTAACCATCCCAGTACTTGTTTACAAATTATTACAGACCATGTGATTGAATTGCATAAACAGAAATGAAAAATAAGTTACAATTATAGGAAGACTGATTCTGACTTCCTCTCTGAGTTACGTAATAAAGCACCTCAAATGCTAATATTGTTCCAGCTTTCCCTCATATCTGGGTGTGCTAGAGATCCCTAAGGACCTCAAGGAGTCTCGGGTAGTGCTCAAACCCAGATTTTATGGCTAAGACAGAGTAAATGCAGTGCAGAAAAGGCCAGCTTTCATGCATCCAAGTTCAGAGGGAGCTCAAGGGTCCCAAAGCAAGGCTCACACAAAAGGGGCAGAACCTAATAACCTAAGAGTATAGTGAAAGTGCTTGACATAGACTCAAAAGGAGCAGAGTTGGAAAAAAATCTTGAAAACAGCACGTTTGAAATAAGTTTGTAAAAACAGTAGAAGGATTGCTTAGTGAAAAATAGTTTTTTGAAGAGAAAGGGGATAGGGGCAATAGTAACACATGCAGAACAGGTTCAAATATCAGTGCAGTTTCAGGAGTTTCAACCAGGGAAGTAGGGGTTGGGAACACAGAGGGGCCAAATTAAACACATAATTAGTCATGAATCAAGTGCATTAGGAGACATGCTCGTTGAAGGACATTGTCACGACCCCAAATACCTGTCGTGATGGCGCCTATCACATTACTAGGCAAGCCAGACCAAACAATCAAACCACAACCCTTTTTCATTTAATGAATCATTTGCTAACACGGTTTAGTTACCAATTATCATAATAAGTGTTCAAAAAAGCAAGTAGATATACGAAAGTCAACAAAACATGAAAGACTANAAACTAAAAACTACTAAAAGAAAATAAAAATTAAACAACTAAAAGGAATAAAAATAAAATAATTAAAAAACTACTAAAACAAAATAAAATAACAAAAAGCAAACTAAAAGGAACAAAAATAGACATAAACTAAAAACTACTAAAGAAAATAAATAAATAAGAAAAAATGAAATAGAATACAAAAGTGAATAATCTGCAAACATATCACCAATCACAGGGTACGCTCGCAAGAGCACATGATAAGCAATAGAGAAACAAGCCCGGCAAGGGCACACAATATCGATACAACAGAATAAGCTCGGCAAGGGCACACAATATTCATACAACAGAATAAGCCCGGCAAGGGCACAAGTCAAGCATTAATATATAAAAAAAGTGTACTCCCTAAAGCCACCCCCAACTAAAAACATTGCAGTCTCCTACTACACAATATCAAAATGAAATAAAAGTAGTTTAAGGGTCTCCCTGAGGTCTGCATCAGACTAGCAAACTGCGGGAGGAAGGCAGTCAATGCCATGAAGAACTTTTGGCCTCATCATCATCTGTATCATCAGCATCATCACCAGCAGCATTTGACATGAAGGAATACTCCTTGCTATCATCATCATCCCCAACTGGTATCTTCCTGTCCCGCTGCCCCCATTTGAAGGTGGCCTTAATGCCTCTCCACATCTTGATCATAAACTTGCCCTTTTTCTTATTCTTCACCTTCTCCTTTTGGAAGTCTAACTAAAGATCTGCATGTGCCTTGGCCAAGTTGCCATAGGCTGCCTCAAGTCTGTCAACAGTAGCTGCCATCTTGTCATAAGAGTCTACCTTCTTTTTCTGTGAATCTAGGTAGGCCTTCATTTCTTCCCTGGTGAAATATGCGGGTATAGGCTTGGAGGATGATGGCCCACTGGGGAGCTCTGACACTAAGTCACGAATGTATGCAAGCTGGGAGTTTAGCATCCCAAATGGTCCCTCAGGCACAACTGCTTGTGAGAATGACTCTGGTCCGAAAACAGTAGTGGTGACTTTCCTATTCTTGCTCTTTACTGCACTACCCTCACCTGTTACTCTCAACGGATGAAAGGGTTTTTCGGCGGGTAACCAATGATCGGTGCTACACACCTCAACCTCTGCCCGCCTACACAACTCTATGATCAGTGAAGGAAACTTCAACCCTGAGTTGTCATCTAGCAAATACTCTCTCAGCTCCCGTAGGATATAGTGACCAACATTCACAGGAATGCCATCTAGAAGGCATGCAATGATCAAGGCTCTGGTGTATGAGACATCTGAAATATTTCCACAGGGTGATACTCTGTTGCAGAGGATGTAGAGCCATATTTTAGCTTCTGTAGTGAAGTCGATCGACTTCAAACCCTTTCTCTTGTTGGCCTATTTTGCTCTCATACTTGCGAGATAGAGTTTAGAAACAATACATTCTCCATTGTCGCAATGATCCTTTTCGCATTGGCTCAAGTGGATGGTCAGGAAGCCCGGGAATGTCATTAATCTGTTCATCCCAAACCTCATTGTTTTGCCTCTAATGGTGAGTTGTGGGTCGGCGAAGTTTGTACGCTTAAGGTTAGCATAAAATTCACGTACCCACTCCTCATTGGCTTTGCACAGAGTAGGTAGAAGCACGACCAGTCGGAGGTTTGTAGACTGCCGTAGAATTCTGAAGCAGTTCGGCCAATTTATCCTCGGCAATCCCTTTTTCGAGCACGATCCTTTTTGTGAGAAGAATTCATAGTACCGGAGATGACAATCAGCAAACATGAAGCGTGCATTATCAAATTGTTTCTCAGCAGCCTCTTCCTCAATTTCATGATCAAGCGGAGCATTTTCGTTCATGTTCGGGTCCATTTTAGCTCAAAGTACCTTCAGAAAATCAAAATAATGTTACTCGGGCAGTAGAATCATGTTAAGCAATTCAAAGCAATAAAATTAGGCCAAAGAATCAAGTGGAACAGGCCCCAGAAGCTCCAGTTGGAAAGCTACTGGATTTGCAAAATCTGCCCAGTTTCCGCACCTGCGAAAGTTTTGTCGCAGGTGCGATCGCGCATTTGCGAGACGCAGATCGCTTCTGTAGATTTTCCCAGCTGAATAAAGGTCGTACCTGCAAAGAAGGCATTGCAGGTGCAAGGCCGCATCTGTGTCAGGTTTTCCGCTTCTGCGGTGTTCGTCATGGGTTTTAAAAACCCAGAAATTTTTTACTCTTTTCACTTCTTCAAAACTTTTTACTCTTTTCACTTCTTCAAAATTTTTTACTCTTTTCACTTCTGAATTTCCAAGTCTGCCCAAGTCTGAAGCTCGTTGACCGCACCTGGGGAAGGATCATCGCATGTGCGGCTCCGTAGATGCGGATAGCCTCAGGCAGAGCGGCCCATGATGAGAAACATTATCTCTGCAGAAGCGGGCTTACATGCGCATATGCGCGACCGGAGATGCGGGCTTAAAAAGCAGGCGCACCTCCACAGAAGTGGCTCTTCTCGTGCTGATGCGGTCCAAGGGAAGATGGCTCAATTCCACAAATGTGTACCATTTCCTCGCAGATGCGAGGTCGCAAAAGTGACCAGTGTTCCGCAGATACGGAATCACTGAAGAGTTTTGCATTGTTTCCACTCTTATTTTTGCTCAATTCTGCTTCAATTGAATTCAAATCACTTCATGGCATCATTTACCTGAAAATCTAACAATACACACCATAAACGACCTCATATTATAATTAAAGGACGCAAAATCTAAAGAAAGGAGACTAGAATGAGTGGTAAAATCACCACTCATCAACGATTTTCCCAAGAGTTTTTCTTGCCCAATTTGTTGGTAAATGATTCTAACCTACTTTCTTTCAATTACCCATTACATTTCATAAGTTTTCAACCTAAAATCTAGGATTTTCATGGTGGAAATTGGGGGTTTGAGTAGAATTAGGGACTTTTGTAAAATTGGGATTTAGACCTCAAATTGAGGTTGGATTTCAAAACAAATTACATAATCGGACTCGGGGGTGAATGGGTAAATAGATTTTTACTTCCGCACCTAGCTACTCTAGGTTGGGGGGTAGGCCCTGGGGGAGAAGTTATAGACACCTTTCCATACTTTGTATCTGGAGTACTTCATTTAATTTCTTCTGCAGTATTGGGCTTTGAGAAAGAAAGGATATAAACATAGTGGTTGTCTAACGAGATACTATGCAGAATAAGATCTTCAGGTGAGTCACATATTGCGCATTTACCGCTTTCGAATTTTTGAAATTGGATTTATGCTTTATTTAAAAGGGGGGGTGGGGGTAAGGTAAAGGGTTTCTGATATATCTGGAAAAATCGAAACCAAGACTAGGAATTTTTAACAAACAGGGTCAAGAATCATTACTCTTTCGTTTCGACACAAGAAAAAAGGATTTTTCTACACCCCTTTCTTGTGTCGAAGACTCTTGTAGCTCGGCTTCTTCCTCTTTTCAGAGTTATACCTTACATAATGTATTTGATCTCGGTTATAGGAATAATAACAGTATTATTAGGAGCTACTTTAGCTCTTGCTCAAAAAGACATTAAGAGAGGTTTAGCCTATTCCACAATGTGATCTATTTGTATCTATCATTAATATTCCCAGAATTAATACACAACTCTTTCTTGAATCAACAAACAAATTGATTGATAAATACATTTCCAAATAATGAAATAAATCAAGAAAAAAGGCGGACAATTACCTTTCTTTAACTAGGTGAAAGAGCAAATCAGACATTTCATTTCTTATTATAAGAAATTTGAGAGAGCGAATGAGATTGATCGAAAACATAGTCTGAATTGGATGTGTGAAGCATGCCGCCAGCTTTTCATCCGGGTTAACCCTAGAGATGTGATGTATTCTGAAATTAGCAAGTCCATTGCTTTGATTCATTTTCTTTTCTTTTTCCGCTCCCCCGGGAAAAGACTTGTCGGAAATCGCCGGTGGTTGGTCCGGAAAGACATGGGACTTTTTGGGCGTAAAAGTGCTTCTCTTACGATATTTCGAGTTGGCTCATTTCCTTTCTTTCTCTCGTCAACTGGGGAAAGGTTCCTCTTTGCTTTGATTCGATAGTTGGAACTCTTTGTATATAGGTTATGCCTAGGGCAAGACCCTTAGGAGAGAACTCTCACTATAGGAATATTACTTTAGAATATGCTTAGCCCTCTTACATACATAAGACTGCAACTCAGACACACCTGAATCAGATAAACTAGGAACTAAGACTCGCATCTTTGACACATGAATATGCCCTAATCTACGATGCCATAACTCGACTTCATTATAAGAAGAAGCATTCAAGGCCTGTGTGGAGGACATAGGTCCGAACCTCGGGTTTTGACCAAGCGGGCCCGAGGTTGATTTTTGACTTTTTGGGGGAAAATTAGGGAATTCTAAATTTATGCATTGTAATTGATTCCTTTAGAAATAATTGATATTATTGAGTCAATTATGGCTACATACGAGTGGTTTGGAGGCGGATTTTAGGGGAAAAGCCACGGTAGAGCTTTGAATTGACTGTGAAGTGAGGTATGTGTTGTGTCTAACCTTGACTTGAGGGAATTAGGAACCCTCGGACTATGTGCTATGTGATTCTCATGTGAGTGGCATATATGCGAGGTGACGATTGCTTAAACATCGCCGAATTATCTGTTTTCCCTTATTTTCCGCTTTCCCTTAATTATTTCCTTCCCTGTCTTAACTAGTATATGCGCTAAATGCTTTCCATGCTTAACCGCTACCTGTTAATCAATATCTTCTCCTATTAATGATAATAGCTCTTTTCATAATTTCATGATTCCCTGCTATTTGCTTAAATTGACTTACTTGCACCTTCTAGTTATAAATTACTGGAACCCTTGGACTATGTGCTATGTGATTCTCATGTGAGCGGCGTATATGCGAGGTGACGATTGCTTATATGCCGTTGAATTGTCGATTTTCCCTGATTTTCCGCTTTTCCTTAATTATTTTCTTCCTTGTCTTAACTATTATATGCTCTAAATGCTTTTCGTGCTTAACTGCTACCTGTTAATCAATATCTTCTCCTGTTAATGGTGTTAGCTCTTATCATAGTTTCATGATTCCCTACTGTTTGCTTAAATTGACTCACTTGCACCTTCTAGTTGTCAATTACTGGATTGGTCTCGCTGTGTAGTATTACTCGTGTAGATTCCTATATTGTACAAGGTTTCCTTTTTGGTTCGGTTTGGTATTTATTGGTCGTAGAGGTTTTGTGGTTTTAACTGTTGATTTGACAGTGCATATTGAGTATTTAGTACTGATATGGTGGGATAGGGCTGCACGCCGCAACAGGTGTAATAAGGGTGGATTAATATGGTGGAATAAGGGTGAATTCTTACTGTACGGTGGGATCGGGTTGCGCGACACAATATATGGAATAAGGGTGGATTGTTACGGTGAAATAAGGGTGAATTATGATACTGATATCGTTATATGGTGGGATCGGGTTGTGCGCTACAACATATCTATATACTATTTGTTGTTGTTGATGTTATTACGGTGAAATAAGGGAGGATTATGTGTTGTCCGGTGGGATCGGGTTTCGCGCCGCAACAACCTATGTGTTTCTATTTCCTCGAGCTATGTTGATTTTCGGTATTGTTATGTGAAACTCTAAAGATTGGTAATTTTGAACGACACCGGTTTATTCCTTGAGGTTATAGCTGTTATTTTTAGTTGAATGTATTATCATGTTTCGTATTTCCTTTTTTCTGCCTTTATTATATACTGCGTACAGGTTGTAGTGTAAGTGACCCGCCTTAGCCTTGTCACTACTTCGTCGAGGTTAGTATCGGCACTTACAGAGTACATGGGGTCGGTTGTACTCATACTACACTCTGCACTTCTTGTTTAGATTTTGGAGTTGGTCCCAGCGGCGGCTATTAGTGTGCTTGGATTGATCAGCTCAGCGGAGACTTGAGGTACAGCTGCTCAGCGCCTGCAGCTCCTGGAGTCCCCTTCTTTGGTTTTATTTAGCTGTGTATTTCATTCAGACAACTCTGTACTTATTTCAGACCCTTGTATGCATTATTCTACTAGCTCATGCACTTGTGACAACGGGTTCAGGGATTTGTAGCAGATGTTTGGTAGTTTTAGCTTCCGCATTTATACTTTTGATTATTTCAGTTATTTCAGCTCTTTTCTCAGTATTAAACTCAAACTGTTAAAAGGATAAGTTTTTCTAACGTTGGCTTTCCTAGCAAGTGAAAATATAGGCGCCATCACGATCCCGACGGTGGGAATTCCAGATCGTGACAACCGCTATACATTTTGTGCAGTAATTCATAACTCAAAAGTTTAAATATACAGACATCAAATTAATGGCTCAAAAACATCATTATGGCAACATAAGTTATCACGACCTAATTTCAACCATAGGCTTTCATGGCGCACAACGCTGCTATCAGGCAAGCAAATAATAAATCAAGACAATAGTCGATAGCTCATAACACTTTTTAAAATAATTACCGAGATAGATGGGCGAAAATCGTTTGAAAGTTATGGTAAAATACTAGCATTATCGTCAAGATTAAAAATATGATCGGAATATGAAGCCGAATATCATAAGAGCAATACCACAATGAAAAACAGTCTACAATCCCCAAAACTCAGCGTCACAAGTGCATGGGCATCTATTGAAATATACAATACTACGGCAACAACTGTCTGGAATAGAAAATAGGCAGAAAGCCTTGTTTAAAACTGCGGATCGTAGCATAGAAAGCTGCTCACCACAAAGTCTTCTCAGCAGCTACGCTTACGTGCCTGTATGACGTCCAGATAGACCTGTGTCAGTACTTATACAATTGTGCATAAGTGTAGTATGAGTTTGTAAATCAATGCGTACGCAGTAAGTATCTAGTGAGAGGATGACATCGACACTTACTAGTGGTCCAATAATAAAATATATATTAGAAAATAGATAGATATGAAGCATGGCAAGTAGCACCGAAACAAATAAATATATACAACATGCTTCTCAATAGAAGGATAAATAAGTGTACGGCCCGGAATCCCACCCTCGGGGTCATGATGGCACCTAACATTCACTTGCTAGGCAAGCCAACGTGAAATACTTAATTAACCAATTTTAAGAGTAAAAAATAGAATAATGATATTCAACCAGAAATAAAAGCCAAGTCTAACATAGTACTGATATAAACCACATGATAATACCTACTCCAGAAATCCGGAGTCACGAGTACAAGAGCAACTATAAGTCTGCGAAGAAGTTTTGAAATAAATACAACTGTTTCGAAATAAAAGCAGGAAATAGAAGGAGACTTCAAGGTCTGCGGACGCCAGTAGATCTACCTCGAGTCTCCATATGAAATGATTCGAGCTAATGCACCTCATGCACTGCTGTGAACCAGTATCTGCACAAGAAGTGCAGAAGTGTAGTATGAGTACAACCGATCCAATGTACTTCGCAAGTGTCGAGCCTAACCTCGACAAGGTAGTGACGAGGCTATGACAAGGCACCTACGTAAATAAACTTGTACAAGTGTATAAAACAGCAATAAATAACAAAGAATGATAACGTACTAACTGGGAGAGGACATGCGAAAATGAGAAGATATAATAAATTCAACAAGTATGAAATCACGAAATAACCAAGTAAATCACCAAAATCGGAAATCAGTCAAATCAATGATGTGAAAATGGCACGGTGTGACGAACCGGCCGGTCGTCTTAAGAATTAGCGCCCCGATCCCCTATTAACTGCTAAGTTCATTTCTGCTATTTTGGTTTGCCGGGACGTTCGGTGTTGGGTTTCGGAGAGTTTTGGGACACTTAGTCCCTAAATGAGAGCTTAAGTATTGAAAAGTGGCCCGTAGTCAGAAAAGTGTGAAGACGACCTCGGAATGGAAATCCGATGGTTCTGTTAGCTCCGTTAGGTAATTTCGGGGTTGGGAGCGTGTTCGGAATGTATTTTGAAAGTCCGTAGCTCATTTAGGCTTGAAATGCTGAAGTTTGAATTTTTAAAGTTTCCGGTCCGATAGTGAGTTTTTTATCCGAGAGTCAGATTGGAATTCCGGAAGCTGGAGTAGCTCCATCATGTCATTTGGGATGTGTGTGCAAAATTTTAGGCCATTTGGACGTGTTTTGGTTAGGTTTTTGATCGAAAGCGTATTTTGATAAAAATTAAAGTTCTTAGGCTCAAATCCTTGTTTAATTCAAGTTTTCGGCGTTGTTTTAGGTGGTTTAAGGATTGGTACAAGTTTGAATGAGGTATTAGGTGTTATTGGTGCTTTTGGTTGAGGTCCCGGGGGCCTCGGGGTGATTTCGGGTGGTTAACGGAAGAATTTTGAAGTGTTGCAGCAGCTGAAGTGTTCCTCTTCTGGTATTTTCGCATCTGCGGCTTGGGAACCGCAGAAGCGGCGCCGCAGAAGCGGCTAAGTAGACGCAGAAGCGGCTTTGCCCCTTTCCCTCAGAAACCGCAGAAGCGGTACTATTCTCGCAGAAGCGGCTCAGGCATCGCAGATGCGGGCTCCTGTATCTCCTTAGTTTCCGCAGAAGCGGATGTTCCCCCACAGATGCGGTGTCGCTCCTGCGAGCCTTTTATCGCAGATGCGGTCCCCGCCTTTTTAATGAAAACCACATAAGCGGCTCTTGCTCCGCAGAAGCGGGACCGCAGACAGATATAGAAATTTCGAGGGTTAGATTTCAATAAGTTAGAAAAATAAAATTGAGCTTGGGGAAGGGCGATTTTCAGAGGGTTTTGAAGAGAAGACTATTGGGTAACGTTTCTTTAATCCCTTCTAGTTATATTTCAATATTTTGTAGTTAAATCCATCATTAAAATTCAAATTTGGGATCAAAAATTGGAAAATTGGGTGAAAACTTCATCGTCTAAACTATTGGGTTTTGAGTGGGTGTTTGACCTCTGATTTGGGAGATTTTTATATGGTTAGACTCGTGAGAGTACGAGGGTTCTGAAAATATGAGAATTTTCCGATTCTGAGGCATTGCCTGAAGGGCATTTTGGTCATTTTACCTAATTTCACGCCGTAACTTTGAATTTAATAGTAAAACCAGTTGGTTGCGATGTTATTCACAATATGTAATTGAATTGAATAGATTTGGGCCATTTGGAGTCGGATACTCGTGGCAAAGGCGTGATTTCTAGTTGATTTTGAGCCGGTTCGAGGTAAGTGGCTTGTCTAACTTTGTGTGGGGGACCTTTCCCCTTAGGATATTGTTATTTGGTATTTTGAGTGCCTTGCACGCGAGGTGACGAGCGCGTACTTGAGCCAATTGTTGAAAATCCGGTTTTACATAAGATATTGCGATTGAGTTTCTTTCATATTTGCTTTATTCTACTTGCAACTATAACCTGTGCTAGATTAGGAAAGCATGTTTAGTTGATTTAACTTGCCTAATTGCTTAAGTTGCCTTGACTGTACTATGTGAAGCATGCTAGGCCAGTACTACCTGTTGCTTGTCTTTTGTACTTCATTTCTGTGTATCTTCTGGTTGTGATTGCGCATTTACATTGGGACTACGGATGTGGGATTCCGGTAGCTCCCCCCCTTGTTTGTTTACTTTGGGACTACGGGTTTGATTCCCGGTAGATCCCCCTGCACTTTTACTTTGGGACTGCGGGTTAGATTCCCGATAGATCCCCCTGCACATTGATAGTTAGACTACGGGACGGTATCCCGGGAGATCCTTCGGATATACATATATGATGGACTACAGGACGGTATCCCGGGAGATCCACTGGACAGTTGAGAAAAGGACTACAGGACGGTATCCTGGGAGATCCTCATTGTTACCATTGGTATTGAGCTGTACTTATTCTGTGGTTGTTCCGTTCTTTGTGTATCTGCTATTGCCTTGTTTAACCTGTCTTATCTCACTGCTATACTCACTATTACTGCTTAGTTTTCATACTGTTAATTTATTATTATATTTTAGCACAGTAGGGCCCTGACCTTCCTCGTCACTACCCAACCGAGGTTAGGTTTGGCACTTACTGAGTACCGCTGTGGTGTACTCATGCCCTTCCTGCGCATGTTTTTCATGTGCAGATCCAGGTACCTCCACTTAGGCGCACTATCCTTGAGGCGGGGAGAGCTACGGAGACATCAAGGTATATCTGCAGCGTCCGCAGACCGAAGAGTCTCCTTCCTTATTCTATCTGTAGTGTCTAGATTCTATCATACTTTTGATGTAGACATTCTGGAGATTAGAGCATTTACAGTATTTCTATTAGCCTGTGGTTCCCGTGAGTTTCCGGGTTTGGGGATTGAGTTGTAGACTTCCGTATTTCTTTTGAGTTGTATAGGCCGAGCGGCCTTATATGCAGTTACTATTTTAATATGTCTAGCTTTATTTAACCATTTTGCAAGTTAGGTTGTTATTTCCGCATTGTTAGGCTTACCTAGTTGTAGGAACTAGGTGCCATCACGACATGTTCATGGAGGGTGAACTGGGATCGTGACACATATAAATAGCAAGGAATGAACATGCGTATTAGACATGCAGGGTCAAACATGTTGACAAAAGAAGCAACACAAACATATAGTAGTAGCAGGAGTAGGTTATGATTCAGTAGTAAAAGAAACCTACTCGGAGCACAGTAGTTAACAAAGTCAAGTGGTCACATAGAATCAGAAATGAAGAAACCATAGTAACAAGTAAAGGAGATCAACACACAGAAACAAGGAAAGTCTTTAAACTCATAGCAATAAGTGAAGAAAACATTTATAAGGAATTAGGGTTTTGATAGAGCTGAGTTGAAAAGTTAAGAACTCAAAATCAGATAAGTCAAACAAGAAAGAAAAAAAAGATTCAAACACAAAGAACTTAATCGAACCAAACATGCGTATAAAATAAACAAAGAGAGAGTTTCAGAAACCCAGATAGAACCAAAACACTTAGAGTTTTTAACACGATGAACCAGGTAGAAGAAAACATGGACAAACTGTTTAAACATAGTAAAATCATAAAACACACTGAAAATCGGAGAAAAGTTTAGGAAACCCTATTTTGAAAATGAAGAGTTATTTTGAAAGAAATTGAAGAACCTTTGAGAAAACACTAAGAAGTTCATAACATTCATAGATCTAAGACAGGTCTGAAAGAAAAATCGGAAAGCTCTTAAAGCTAGGGTTTCAGAGAACCTAGAAAAGTGATAAAGACTTCGAAAGGTTACCGATCTAGCCGGAAAGCCATGGATCCGACTTGAATGGTCATGGGTGGCTGGAAAAGACCAGAGATAGAGGTTGAGCATGGACCTTCGAGATCTGTCCATGGAATCACGAAAATAGGTAACCAGTAGACATAGGAGACGAGTACACGCCTCAAACCGCCATGGGAGTCCATGGATTAGGTGGGGATTGAAGGGAATTAGGGTAGATTTGGGTGGCAGCGGCTAGGGTTTAGGTGATGTTGCAGAGAGAGTTTGAGAGGAAGGGATTCAAGGGCGGCGGGTGGTGAGAAATGATTTAGGGTAAGGGGTCGTTTAGGGGTTAAAAATGGTAAGGGTCAATGGTGGTCGTTGATCTAAATGATCAATGGCCTAGATTAAAAGGGGTAGGTGGGGATCCGAGTTTGGGTAGGATTTAATTGGGTAAGGGTCGGGTTTAGATTAAAATTGGGCTGGGGAATTGGGGTTCAATTTAGGCTAAAATTGAAATATAAATGGGCTGTTATTTAAATAGCCAATTTTCCCCCTTTTAAATTATAAGAGATAGTAAATGGCTTCTGAAGATTAATTTAAAAAAGCTAAAATGATTATAACATATAATAACAATTTAAAAATACAGGACCCCATTTTATAAATATAAAACCTAATTAAACCTTGAAAGGGCTAATATGGCAATTATGTGCAATTTAGCTTTAAAAATACTAAATAAAATTATAAAAATATGTAAAAATTACCTCAGCCATATTTTGGCATAAATATGGGAATCCAATAGATGAATTACCAAAATATTAATGTTAGAAATAATTATTGGAGATTTTATGGATGAAAAAGGGAAATAAATTAATTTAAAAACCCTTAAAAATTATGGAAAAAATAATAAAAATGCTTGGACATGCTTATATATGAAAGTATTTTTGCATATTGAAAATATATAGGGAAAAATTAGGTATCAACAGCTGCCCCTCTTTACCCGGGAAGGATGAAAGAGTTTTCGGGTAAAGAAATAATGGCCAATTTTGACCGAGCGAAACGGTTTGAAGAGGTTTAGGCCGCACCCTGGTTTCTCAGCTGCCTACATATCCCTGGTTTTACATGAATCAGGTCGTATGTAGTTCAGGACTCATCGGAGGAGTATACCGATGAAGCGATTTCAAGAACGGACGCAACATCTAGGGCTGGGTGAGCGGTCGGTTTACGAGAATAGTTAGGTTTGATATGGCTGCGGGCACTGGAGCGAAACTGCTCCCGCCGGGATGGCTGTTGCTCGTCGGTTTACCTGCAAATAAACAACACAAGCATATATTGTGCGCAAATTTAAACATGATGTCGATTCCCGTTGGACCATGAATGTTGTCTTTGGACGGTTAAGAATGGCGTCCTCAGACCATGATGTCCTGGGCCATGAAGCATATAATAAAGGATTCGCAGGCCATGAAATGATGTTCTCGGGCTATGAAGATGTGCCTCCAAACCATGACGCCTTTAAATAATGATATGCAAAAGTCTGAAAGGGATCCTCAGGCCGTGACATGGTGTTCTCGGGCTATGAAGATGGTGCCTCCGAACGATGACGCCTTTGGATGAGTTGGCAATATTTCAGCCCATGAAGGATGCAGTAGCATGTGGCGATCTTTCAGCCGTGCAATGTGGCGATCTTTCAGCCGTGTAATCCAGTATGAGGCGATCTTTCAGCCGTGCAATGCAGTATGAGGCGATCTTTCAGCCGTGCAGATGTAGTATGTGGCGATCTTTCAGCCATGCAAATGTAGTATGTGGCAATCTTTCAGCCGTGCAAATGTAGTATGTGGCGATCTTTCAGCCATGCAAATGCAGATGGAGACAACGTTTAGTCTTGGAAGGCAGAATAATAGCCTTATGCAAGTTGGAAGGCAGAATGGTAGCCTTATGCAATGCAGATGCAGATGGAGGTAGAGCTTAACCTCGAAAGGCAGAATAGTAGCCTTATGCAAGTTAGAAGGCAGAATGGTAGCCTTATGAAATGCAGATGCAGATGGAGGTAGAGCTTAACCTCCGAAGGCAGAATAGTAGCCTTATGCAAGTTGGAAGGCAGAATGGTAGCCTTATGCAATGCAGATGCAGATGGAGGTAGAGTTTAACCTCGGAAGGCAGAATAGTAGCCTTATGCAGATTGGAAGGTAGAATAGTAGCCTTATGCAATGCAGATGCAGTTGGAGGTAGAGCTTAAGCTCGGAAGGAAGAATGGTAGCCTTATGAAAGAAATAAAAGAGCAAATGACAGAAGAGTTTTCTTAGCTGACAGCAGATTGCGGCGTTGTGACTACTGGGAGCATTGTGACATACAGAGAATTAGAAGTGCGTGCTGATAGCAAATGTTGGCAAGTGCAACGGTTTGGAGAGTCGTATTCTTTTTTGAATAATGTTTGTTCCATGGGTGTATAGTATGTTTAATGATTTCGCAGTCCTAGTGCCTGCATCCAAAGAAAAATCGTGAGTTTTGTAAAGGGGGTAGGTTAGTTCGTATCCCCGCTGGCTTTGCTTGACTTGTTCGGCTTTGACCTGGTGATACCATTTGTATCATTGGGGTAGCGTCGCTAAACAAAGCAGTGTCAATAATAATCATGCATGATTTTGTAAAAATATGGCATAAATTAAAAATAGCTTTTAGATGAACCGACGATTGTGATGTAGTTCAGGACATTGCAACCTCTCCTGCTACGGAATTTTGAGGGTCCTCCTCAAAATTCTGCCCCAGTTTGATGGGTTGACGCTTCTGACTGCTGCTCGTGCGACGATCGGCTGAAATGACTTCGGAATTTTGAGGGTCCTCCTCAAAATTCTGCCCCAGTTTCCAATTTCAGGGGGAAATGAAAATTTTATTGAATTGTGACCGAACCCATAGGGCTGCCTACGTATCCCCTCTTAAACGGGAATCAGGTCAGGCGTAGTTCAACTTACATCATATGAGGTAAGCATAATGATTACACATAGTAACGCTTGACTGCATCTGAGTTAATCGGCTTTGGCCAAACTTCTCCGTCCATTTCTGCAAGTATGAGGGCTCCTCCTGTCAGAACCCTATGAACCATGTATGGACCCTGCTAGTTGGGAGAGAACTTCCCTTTGGCTTCATCTTGATGCGGAAAATTTTTCTTCAACACTAGTTGCCCCGGTGTGAATTGCCTGGGCTTGACTCTCTTGTTGAAGGCTCTGGACATTCTGTTCTGATAGAGTTGACCATGGCAAACTGCATTCATTCTCTTTCCGTCTATAAGAGCTAGTTGCTCATAACGACTCTTCACCCACTCTGCGTCGTCGAGCTCAACTTCCTGTATGATCCTTAGGGAAGGAATTTCTACCTCAGCGGAATGACAGCCTCTGTACCATAAACCAGCATATAGGGGGTTGCCCCGGTTGATGTGCGGACTGTGGTGCGATATCCCAATAGAGCAAATGATAACTTCTCATGCCACTGTTTATGCTTTTCTATCATTTTCCTCAATATCTTCTTGATATTCTTGTTGTCGGCTTCTACGGCTCCATTCATTTGAGGCCTGTAGGCTATGGAATTCTTGTGTTTGATTTTGAAAGTTTCACTCATAGCTTTCATCAAGTTGCTGTTGAGGTTGGAGCCGTTATCAGTAATGATTGACTCTGGAATCCCGAACCGACAAATAATGCGGTCGCGGACAAAGTCTGCCACGACTTTCTTAGTCACTGCTTTGTAAGGCTCTGCTTCGACCCATTTGGTGAAATAGTCGATGGCTACTAGGATGAACCTGTGTCCGTTGGAAGCGGCAGTCTCGATTGGTCCAATAACGTCCATTCCCCAGGCGGTGAATGGCCACTTTTGAGCTTGTTGCATGGAACTCGCTCGGAGGTAACTTTATCATATCTGCATGTATCTGACAGCGGTGGCATTTTTGGACGTACTGGATGCAGTCCGTTTCCATAGTCATCCAGAAGTAGCCAGTCCGGAGTATCTTCTTTGCTAAAACAAAACTGTTCATATGTGGACCGCAAGTCCCAGCATGAATTTCCTTTAGCAGCTTGGATGCTTCTTTTGCGTCAACACATCTTAATAGTCCCAAATCAGGAGTCCTCCTATATAGGATTCCCCCGCTGTGAAAGAAGTTGTTGGAAAATCTCCGAAGTGTGCGTTTCTGAGTAGGATTTGCAAGCTCTGGGTACTCTCCTTTTGCCAAATATTCCTTGATATCATGAAACCAAGGCTTTTCGTCTGCTTCTTCTTCAGCATGGGCACAGTAAGCTGTCTGATTATAGATTTTCACCAGAATGGGATCAATGAAATTCTTGTTTGAATGCTGTATCATAGATGATAGGGTAGCCAATGCATCGGCGAACTCATTCTGGATTCTGGTAACATGCTGGAATTCCGTCTTCGTGAACCTCTTTCTCAATTCTTGTACATGATGCAGATACGGGAGTATCTTGGAATTCTTGGTTGCCCATTCTCCCCGTACCTGGTGTATAAGCAAATCTGAATCTCCAATCACTAGCAGCTCTTGCACGTTCATGTCAATGGCCATCTTGAGCCCTAAGATGCAGGCTTCATACTCAGCCATATTGTTGGTGCACGGGAACCTGAGTTTGGCGGACACTGGATAATGTTGACCGATTTCTAATATTAGGACTGCTCCTATGCCAACTCCTTTGAAGTTTGCCGCTCCATCAAAGAACATTCTCCAACCGTCATTGGATTCTGCAATGTCTTCTCCTATGAATGATACCTCTTCATCAGGAAAATACGTTTTCAAAGGTTCGTATCCTCCATCCGCGGGGTTTTTAGCAAGGTGGTCTTGTTGATACCCAATTTTTCCCTGTATATTTTTAATATGCAAAATACTTTCAAAATAGCCCATATATGCATATATAAGTATATCCCAAGGTTTTATTATTTTTCCTTATTTTTTGAAAGATCTCTAAATCAATTCATTGCTCTATTTTATCAAAGAAAAATCCAATAATTGTCCCCAAAATTATCATTTCGGTGAACCATTTATTAGATTCTCACATTTTTACTAAAATATAGCTAGCATATTTTTTTTTTGCATATTCTTATAAATTTATTTAGCATTTTAAAAGCTAAATTGCGTATAATTATAATATTAGCCTCTTTTAGGGTTTAATTATGTTCGTAATTGTAAAATTGACTCCAGTAATTTTATTTTCTTAATTATATATTACTAATCATTTTAGTACCTTTTAATTTAGTTCCAGAAATCAATTTACTATTTTTTATAAAATAAATAAGGGAAAAGTGGCTATTTAAATACTAGCCCCATTTATTTCAATTGTAGCCTTAAATCAACCCCCATTTGAGCCCAATTTCAATTTCAATTATCCAGCCCAATTCCTAAAATTACCCGACCCACGACCCTTTAAAATATTCCACCCGGCCCCCTTTTAATCCCAGCCGTTGATCTAACAGATCAACGGCTCACACTCTTCCTTTCCTTTTTAATTTCACAATACTCTCCAAAATCCCAACTCATTTCTCACCGGTAGCCGCCCCTGGATTCCTCCTCTCCCAAATTCTCTCTCAGAAGCTCTAGCCGCCTCCCTCCACTTCCACCCTAGAACCACCGGAATCCATGGCTTTCAAGGCCATGGAAGTCCTATACCGGCCTCCTATAACTCCTACACGCCTGGTTACTGAAGTTTCAAGGCCTTACCACAAAGAAGCTTGGCGCTGACCTTGTTTGATTCGAGTTCTATGGCCATCTCTGGCCTTGCTCCGGCCATCTTTGGTCATTCGAGCCTGATTTCGACTTCTCCGGCTCAGATCAGTGACTATCCAAGCCTTTCTCACCATTTGGGTTCCTCTGAAACCCTAGTTTTTGAGGTTCTTCTGAGTTCTTTAGATCTGTTCTAGATCCGTATTTTCCTTAAAACTTTTATACGACTTCTTGATATTTCGTTCAAAATTATGCTTTCAAAACCTTTATGTTTCCGATCTAGGGTTTTTGAGTTATTTAGGTGTTTTCTCTAATTTTCTATTTCTCTTATGTGCTTCTTCTACTATGTTTCTTATTAAGTTTCTTCTACTGTGTTCTTATTAGTTTCTCCTACTGTGTTCTTATTAGTTCCTTCTACTAGGTTTCTTTGAGTTCTTCTACTGTGTTTCGCATGTTGTTCTTTTACTATGCCTCTCATGAGTTCTTGCTACTGAAAAAGCATGTTAAAGGTCTCAGTTCTTTTTTTAGACCCCTGAACCTGTTTCGATTAGTATCTTTTTCCTTGATTACTTGTCCTCTCATCTCTGCACTCGATTGATGATAAAAACCCTAAAATTTGGGGGGTTCATCCGAGTTTTGAGACCATTAGCTATGTGGTATGCTTGTCCTTCATCTTGAAAATTGTTTGATTTCAGAAACCCTAACTATTTCGAGTTTCTAAATTTGTTTCCTCTGTTGCTCAACTGAATCTTGAAATCTTTGTTTCAATCTCTATTTCTTTAGGCAATTCTGATTCTCTACTAAAACTCTTCTAAGGTCCTTATACTGGACCCTTTGTATGCTATTTGATACTATCTTTCTTCTACGCCGCTGACCTATGTGACTACCATCTTTGCAATGGCATGACGTTTATTTGCCCTAAATTCAGCTTAGCATGTTTGTGTGCTCTTTATATGTGCTGAACCCCCTCCTCTAAAATGGCTTTCAATTTTGATTGGTCTCAGACTTCCTTTGTGAAAATCTAATTGATCTTCTTTCCTTGTGTGCTGATTTTCCTATTGCTTGGTTTGAGTCGGAAACTTTCCTTAGCTTTTCTGACTTGGTTTATTCATGGACCAATAATTACAAGCCTCTGACTCCTTGATTTACTTTGTACTAATTGATTTTCTACCTTATTTATGTAACCGTGTATTTCAAATTTCTGCCTTTAAATAAACTCCTATGTATTTACCCCTAATTTCCTACTTTGCACAAGATGCTTGTTTGATCTCTTTCCTTAAATAATTTCCTTGCTCATTACCGTTTAAGTCTAAATTCCTTAATTAAAGGAAGTCTTGCACTGATTGATTTTAATTGATACCCAGTTCCTTAAGTATTTTCTTACCTTATTTCTGCCAGTTTTTCATACTATAAGTACACGACTCTTTCATTAACACAAGGCACCCCATCATTCCTGGTCTTTCTGAACTTATACTCACACTCAAAAAGTATTCTCTCTTATTGTTTGTACAGTGGCCTGTTTATAAGTTTTGCTGCCTGCTTTCTCTATTTGCTTCTTTGAAACTGGTATGTCCTGATTTAAGCTTTGTAGCACCACAACAATGTGTTTTTCTTACTGCTTTTGTACCCCTGTTTGCTTACTGCTTCTGCATAGTTCAACACTTAGTCTAGCATGCTGTAATTTCTTTCTGCCTATTCTAAATCTATTGTGAAAACCAAAACCCCACTGCCTATGTGTTCATGCTATGGTTTGAGGCATGGCAGTACTGCAAATTATAGTCCATGACTCAAACATGATCCCCTGGGATCCTAGCCTCTAATATGATGTGTTCTAGCAGACTTATAGGCATGCCAACATCCTCCATTGCTGGGTATGCCTAAAGCTTGCCCTAGCCTAAGCAATAGGCTCTTTGCAACTCCCCCTACTCCCTGAACCCCTTTTGTGCACCTGTTTGTGGCTATTTCCCTCTCCTTTATTCCTTAAAGTTCTGTTCTTCACTTGCACTCTCTCTTAGATTTTAAGTTCTGCCCCCCCTCTTGTGAGCCTTGCCTTGGGACCCTTTGAGCTCCCTCTAAACTTGGACACTCGAGGGCTGGCCCTTCCACACTGCACTTGTCCATATTCTGGTGATATAATTTGGGTGTGAGCATTGCCCGGAGTCCCATTGAGGCTCTTAGGGAACTTTGACACACTCAGATTAGAGAAAGGCTTTGGATTAGTAGTCTTTGAGTTGGTCTATCTCATATTTCAGACAGGAAGTCTGAATCAGGCTCTCCTTAGGTTGTACTTTTATTTTACTATTTTTTTGATGTAATTTTTATTCATTCTGGTTTGTAATAAGTTGTAATAAACGCTTGGGGCTGGCTAGTGAAAAAGGGTGGGTAACTCTGCATGCAAAGGGTAGAAATCATGTCTATAGGTCTATCATAATTTTGCATATTTCAAATACATATAGAGACCATGACTATATGACTACTATATTCCTGTCCAACTCATATAGAAACCTATAGGTATTCTGAATTCTGCATGTTCAAATAGAAATCATGCCTATGGGTCTAATCCTGCATATCCAACTTCGTATAGAAATTATGCATATAGGTTTGTCAATTCTGCATATTCAATTACATCTAGATACCATCTTTATAGGTCTTAAACAAATTCTGCATCTAGATGTCATGTTTATAGGTTTAAAACAAGCCTTATGCATTTAGATACTATGTCTATAAGGTTTCTGCATTTTTACACCATGTCTATAAAGTTTAAAATCAGCAACGCATAGGAAGCATGCCTATAGGAATTGCTAATCGAATTTGATTCGCCTCACTCAGGGTTAGATATAAAACCAGTAATAATGGATACTGACGGTTGCAGAATTTATAATCAATTCGTTAAATCCTGCCTCTCTTTTAATAATCTGATTCCTCCACTTAGCAAGTTTAACAAGTATGCATTCAAATAGTTTATTTCAAGCCTTACTATTTTCTGAATTCAGTAGATATCATGCCTATAGGACCCCGTCTTAACACTTAGGCAAGCCATAGGATAATAACTATAAACTGAATCTGTTCTATTAATTACAACCAGCAGGCAGACCTGATTCAGGCTTCTTATCTGAATTATGTAATAAATCAGTCTGCCTCAACCTTTAAGTTATCTCACGTTTAGTATTCAATCAGACCCTAAACAGTATGTATAAGTCATGCTAATTACGTGCTTCTTTGTTTAAAGGGGGTATATTTGAGCCTTTACTTGTTATGTGCTTTACCCAACTTGTTATACGTGTTTTGTATGTCACCTTAGAAATTTGCCCATTTGAAACCGCAAATAAGCCTAACATCCCTTCCCTTTAGGATTAGTAGTCCTAATACCTCCGGGACTGATAGGATTGGGACGGGTAATAGCATGCAATAGGTAAACGAGACCATTCCGCGCTTTAATACCTTAACGGGGTGGGAAGGGTAGATATGGATATGATGACCACGCGATAATGTCACGCGTAGCCCCTCATCGAGGAGTGATTACCGGGCATTGTGTGGGATGATCCATATTATTAATAAACCTAGGACCCCTCTCCTTTTATTCTTTATTTTTTAACTCTTTGTTTTAAAATCAGCTTTTCTAATTATTCTTTCAAACCTTGTTTACTTTCAAACCTTTATGTGATGAAATCCCCTCTTATTTGAGCCATATTGTTTGTATGCTAAGTGTACCCAAATTCACAATAATAGTCTGGCCGGGAACAACACTAGTGGATTCTGAGGGGTGCCTAACACCTTCCCCTTAGAATAATTTCAAGCCCTTACCCAATCTCTGGTTACTCAAATCAAATCTCCTTGGTGTCCTAATGCACCCTGATCATTAGGTGGCGACTCTTCAAATCAAACCCAATTCCCAAAAGGAATGAGTTGTCCTCCCAAATGTCATAAACCCGATTTCGCGAGAAAAAGGGGGCGCGACAGCATGGCGACTCTGCTGGGGATTTTTTTTCGGCTTTTACCATTTCAGGCTATTACTGTGAATTTATGCTTCTTTATGCGCAACTATTTGTTTATTTCTTTTAAGCATTCAATTTCCTTTTCAACTACAAAACTGACTTGTCTCTTTGTTTCTTGCCTTTACTGCTTTCCTTCATTTTCGCTTTAAATTATGAAACTGTTGTATTTACTGCTTTCTTGAACATGCAAATATGTGACAACATGCCTTTAATTGTTGCATAATCATGCTCAACATCATATTCCACTCGTGCCAAACAAATCCTATAGCAACGCTTATAATGAGTGGTTGCGCTCTTCCAATATTATCACCCCCTAAATCCGGAAAAGGCATATTTGCGGTAAAACTACTCGATCAACGGTGTAGTCGACGGTTCCGTGCCTTCCCCCCTAGAGTTGTCCGCTCAAGGGTACCAGTCTAAAACCCCATAGAAACCTTACTCTGTTTAATTGTGCATGAATCATGGTCAAACCTAGCCGAGTCAGTTATGTTGTCCGCATAATGACTCTCTAAGATAGCCTAGTCTAAAGTCCACTGGGTTTCCCTGAAACCCAAACGGACATTACCACGTTCTGTGCATTTATTTGGAGAGCTAAATGCTTTTATGCCAATTATTGATGTTAAATAGTCGAGTCCTGTGGGGGAAAGGGCCTAACCTTATTTTCTTGTAGATAATGAGGCACGAAATCCCCAGATTCGGCATGGTTACCAACATCCACCCGAGACTGCTAAGCTGGTGGAAAGATCTTCATTCTAGTGACCAGACTCTTGTCAGAAAATATCTAGGGAATCTACCCTCCCTCCTGGAAATTCAACCCAACAACAAGATCATAGAAGCCGCTACTCTATTTTGGGATTGTGAAAAGTTCATCTTCCGCTTTGGGGAAATTGAGATGACACCTTTTCTAGAAGAGATAGGAGGATTAGCCGGTTTGGTATGGGAGACTCCGGGTTTATTGATGCCTGAGAACTGCAAGGGCAGGGGTTTCCTCAAAATGATGGGTCTGAAGAAGAATCCAGAGCTGACATGCCTCAAAGAATCCTATGTCCCCTTTGAATATTTGTACGAGAGGTACGGTCACAGCAAATCCTACCGTACCTATCCTGATGAGTTTGCCATCACCTCATTGGGGCATATCCATCGAAGGGTCTTTGTATTCGTGTTCTGTTTTTTGGGGTTGATTGTGTTTCCAATGAAGAAAGCGAGAATCCACACCCGACTAGCCATGGTCACTAAAACCTAATAGAAGGAATTGGAGGGCAACCATTCAACATCATGCCCATGATCGTCGCAGAAATATACCGAGCCCTAGAAAAGTGTCAACGGGGAGCTAGTCACTTCGAAGGTTGCAATTTGCTACTTCAGTTGTGGCTCGTGGAGCATCTACAAAAGGGTGAATACCGACAAGGCATTCAACGAAGGGATTGGGATGATCATATCGCTTTCCATCACCCAAAGCGAATGAATTATATCCCTGATATGTTTGGTCAGCCAGAGGATCCCAAAGGATGAATCGAGCTATTCGGTAGTCTGACCGAGGAACAAGTACAATGGATGTTCGAATGGTTTCCGACCGAATAATTCATTGCCCGATCTCGAGACGCACCTTTTGTGATATTGATCGGTCTGAGAGGAACGTACCCTTACGTCCCTTTTCGAGTTATGAGGCAAGCTGGTAGGAAGCAGGTTGTACCCAGGGTCGACAAGATGAGCCATTTCCAGGCTGACTTCCAGGCTGATGATAGTCCTTACAAGTGCCAAGCTCAGCATATGTGGCACTGCAAGATCGTCATAGGGAAAGATACCATCGAACCAGATAGATACCACGCCGGTTGTACTCCCTACTATACCGGCTGGTTGGAGGATAATCACAATGGTCTAAGTCAACTTGGGTTTGTTCGGGGTCACAGGATCATAGATGAAAAAGCCGAGGCACAGGTCAAATGCAATCAACTACGCAAGAGAATCCGGGAGTGCGAAAGTGAGAACCGTGAGATACAAGAAGCCAATCAAAAACTAATTGAGGAATGGAAGGACATTGCCGTCAATGCCAACAAGTGACTGGGATACCTGGAGCGAGGCATAGTGGAGCTGGAAAGAAGGTTTCTCAAAAGGGTCGAAGATTGTCAGAATGCTGAGGGGAACGAAGGCAGACATCTAGCCAGAGCCTACCTGTTGCTGGGACTTCGCGAGCTGGGGAAGTTATTTGGCGAAGCCAGGGATGCCGAGTCTGAGGAGGGTCCTTCAGGGACCAAGTAGATAGGACTTTATCTTTTCACTATTTAAATGTAAAAAGGCCAATGGCCATTAGTGACTTTATTTTTCCTATTATTTAGTGTCGATTTGGAATTCGTATTATTTTCTATCAATAAAATGAGGCATTTAGCATTCCAAGTTCTCCAAATCAATCTGTCGCTAGGCCTACCCAAATTAGGACGCAATCTACATTCCCGCATTATGTGTTTAAATATTGCATCGATTTTTCATGAACCTCACTAACTTGGTTACCTTTTTGTTTATTTTTTGTTTTTGATTATTCCCCTCCCCAAAGGTTAGTTCGAGCACTCTGGCAACATCATCCTATTCCACAAGACCCAAGGGCCACTCCTCCTCTCAGCCCCGTCAAAAACAAGAACAAAGGAAAGATGGAAGATTTGAACAACGCCAGAAAGGAAGAACTTGATCAACTCCGGAATTTGGCGAAACTGTCATTTTCCCTCACTACTCCAGATATCAATTTCCCAAATGCTCAGAACCCCACACCTCCACAGAGTCTCCCAAAGCAACAGAATCACACCGCTCCTCACCACCACTGCAACACCTGCTATACTTCCAACAATACCCCACTGCTCATCCCAGAACCACAAAACTCCACAAATGATCACTGCCACACCCACCATAATACCCCCATCTACGTGGAGACTATGCCGCACTCCACCCAGCCCATCTCAAGCACACCCGAGTCCGATGATAAAGACGTGCTCATCAAAAACCTGGCTGAAGAACTTAAGAAATTGACTAGCAGAATTCAAGGCGTTGAAGGTAGTAAGGGAATTGAAGGGCTAAACTACGAAGATCTTTGCATACAGCCCGTTGTCGAACTGCCCGAGGGGTATAAACCTCTTAAGTTCGAGATGTTTGATGGTACAGTAGATCCAAGGGTCCATTTGAGAACATACTGTGACAAGCTGGTTGGAGTAGGAAAAGACGAGAAAATCCGCATGAAGCTTTTCATGAGGAGCTTGAAGGGAGATGCTTTATCTTGGTACATTAGCCAAGATCCAAAGAAGTGGCCGAACTGGGTAAGTATGGCGTCCGACTTTATGGACAGGTGCAGGTTCAACACGGAGAATGCGCCGGATGTGTTCTATATTTAAAATCTAAAGAAGAAGCCCACAGAAACATTCCGCGAGTATGCTACTCGCTGAAGGTCCGAAGCTGCTAAGGTTAGAACTGCCTTAGAGGAAGAATAAATGAACAAATTCTTCGTCCGGGCCCAAGACCCACAGTATTACGAAAGGCTGATGATGATCGAAGGCCACAAATTTTCTGACATAATCAAGCTGGGAGAAAGGATCCAAGAGGGCATCAAAAGCGGTAATTTCGAGGCTTTACAAGCTACAAACAAGGCCTTACAGTCAGGCGGTGTGTCCAAAAAGAGAGACGTAGGAGCTGTGATGGTTGCACAAAGAACCAAATCTCCCATCAAATATCAAACCTACCCAATGTCTCCACTCACATATCAGCCTACTCCAAACTACCAAGCACCCTCACTCTCTTACCAAACTCCACCACCCACTTATCAATCACCTCCAACCACCCACATATCAGCCTACTTCACCCAAATATTCCCAACCCACACATGTTTACCAAGCCTACAATACTCAACCAGCCCACTATCAATCCCAACCTGCACGCCAAAACTTCCCTAGACCTCGACCAAACTTCGACTGAAGACCTCCAAAATAATATACGGCTATTGCCGAACCTATCGACCAGTTGTATGAATGACTCAAAGTTGCTGGTTATGTCACCCTTATCCCTGCTGCAACAACCCCTGAGAACCCTTCTCAGTGGGTTAATCCAAATAAATCATGTGCATACCATTCTGGCATGAAAGGACACACCATTGACGAATGTCGTTCTCTGAAAGATAAGATCCAGGCTCTTATTGATAACAAGATCATTGTGGCAAAGGAGCCTGCTCCGAATGTCCGCAATAACCCTTTGCCAGATCACAAGGGTGGAGGCATTCACATGATTGAAATAGAGGATGATTGGGACCCCAAGGGATCGATCGATTTGATCACAGAAGGTGACGACCCAAAGAAACCAATAGTCACCCTTAATCCGATCGTGGTCCAGATTCAGCCCTCTGGGGACGCCGAGGTAAATATGTCCATGCCACTTGAGTTTGAAGCACCACCATCTGCAAAGACGCCAGCACCAATTGAGGTTGAATTTGTGTCTCTAGCAAAGGCACCTACACCATTCGGGGTTGTAGTTTTACCGCCCAAGGTGCAGGCTCCGTTCGGAGTAAGATACCCACTCCAATTCCAGTGACAATGTCAGCCATAACACCATTCCATACAAAGGCTATACCATGGGACTACATAGCCGAGGCAAGAAGATAAGGGAAGGTCAAGTTCGGGGAAGCTGTTGCGGCACAGGGTATGACGAGAACCGGTAGGGTTTATACCCCGGAACATTTGGCTGAGTCAAGAAAGCAGGCCTCTAGCCGGCCAACCATCACTGAAATCGGGACCGACGATCTCTAGAGAAAGATACAAGACAAGGAATACTCGATCATTGATCAGCTGAACAAAACACCAGCGCAAATTTCTATCCTCGCATTGCTACAGAGCTCCGATGCGCACAAGAATGCCCTGTTAAAGGTGCTAAGTGAGGCGTATGTACCGAGCAACATCACCGGCGGGGAGATGGCTAACATGGTAGGCCGGGTATTGGAAAGTCACAAGATCACTTCTCATAAAGATGAGCTACCACCAGAGGGGTTGAGTCATAACAAGGCTTTGCACATCACCGTACAATGCGAAGATTATTTTATCACCAGAATCCTGATTGATGGAGGGTCCAGCCTCAACATTTGTCCGTTGGTAACACTCAGGACATTGGGAAAGGGACTGTATGAGATCAAGGACGGGGCCATCAACGTCAAAACTTTCGACGATTCCCAAAGTTCCACCATTGGGGAAATTAGCCTGTGTTGGCAAATGGGACCTACTTGGTTTGATCTTGACTTTCAAGTAATAGATGTGCCGGCATCTTACAATCTATTGTTGGGAAGACCATGGATTCATGCCGTTGGGGCCGTAGCTTCAACACTACATCAGGCAGTGAAGTTTGAGTGGAATCACCAAGAGGTGATCATTCACGGCGACGGTAGTAATCCCATATACAATTGCCAAACCATCCCGGCAATAGGAGGCAGAAGAAAGATAGGCGGGGAGACTTATCACCTTATCGAGCGGGTCAACGCCGTTGATAAAGACAAATGGTGGGACAACAAAATTGAAAGCATATTGAACTAGAGCGGATACGAACCTGGCAAAGGACTTGGCAAGAACCTCCAAGGAATCGCTATGCCTATCAAACTCAAGAAACATGGCACCACCTTCGGATTGGGATATGAGTATACTTGGGAGGAATTCTACCACTGGTCTCCACCGTGGCGCGGCCCTTACTATCCATTGGAGCAGCCAATACCACGCTTGGAACAGACTTTCCAACCGGCCTATGGGTCAAAAGAAGAGGAAGCACTGGCAGCAGTGAGGAATTTGTTCTTGGAAGACGTTGATATGGATTGTTGTGTCATTTTCGAGGAGGAGGGGGAGGAAGGCCCTTCCATACAGGCTGTGAGCAGAGGAGCATGCCTAAATAACTGGACCATCAGGACCACCAGAGCCCGGCGAGCCTCGGGGTAGCAAGGCTGAACAAGCATCATGCACTATCTTTTAATTTTATTAGTTTTTCTTTCGCATTTTACGTTTCCGCAATAAGATCTTCAATGTTCAAAACAGTTATGGAATTTATCAAAGCATTTCGATTTTCCCTATAAATCAACACTCTTATTATTTTCTCTCATTACTTTACTTATACAGCATTACTATTACTTGTCTTGATGAACCAATGACTGTGACATGCAATGAGACAACGCAACAAACAGACATGGATTCAGAGGAAGATGACATACTGGAAGAGATTGTTAAGGAAGTCGAGAATTTTGAAAACAGGCCGAAGTCTAACCTGGACGAGACTGAGATTGTTAATCTGGGGAATGAAGAGAATGTCAAAGAAACACGAATCAGCGTCCATTTATCGCCATCAGAAAAGAAGGAATACACAGAATTTCAAATGGAACATGAAGACATATTTGCCTGGTCATATGATGACATGACTGGTCTGAGTACGTCTATTGTGGCTCGCAAACTGCCAACTGATCCAACATGTCCGCCGGTAAAGCAAAAGCTCAGAAAGTTCAAACCTGATATGAGTTTGAAAATCAAGGAAGAAGTCACTAAGCAAGTCAAAGCCAAGGTCCTCAGGGTAGTAGAATACCCGACATGGTTAGCCAATATTATGCCAGTACCAAAGAAGGACGGGAAGGTCAGAGTCTGTGTCGACTACCGGGATCTCAACCGGGCCAGTCCGAAAGATGACTTCCCTTTACCAAACATACACATCCTGATCGACAATTGTGCCAAGCACGAATTGCAATCGTTTGTGGATTGTTTCGCTGGTTACCATCAGATTTGGATGGATGAAGAAAATGCTGAGAAAACGGCTTTCATTATGCCGTGGGGAATGTACTGCTACAAGATGATGCCGTTTGCGTTAAAGAATGCAGGGGCCACCTACATGAGGGCTATGACTACCATTTTTCATGATATGATACACAAGGAGATCGAGGTATATGTAGACGACGTTATCATCAAGTCTAAGAAGGCCACCGATCACATGGAAGATTTGAGGAAGTTCTTCAACAGATTGCGGAGATACAACCTAAAGCTGAATCCCGCAAAGTGTGCATTTGGGGTTCTTGCTGGAAAACTACTTGGGTTCATTGTGAGTCGCCGGGGAATAGAACTGGATCCATCAAAAGTCAAAGCCATTTAAGAACTACCACCGCCAAAGAACAAGAAGGACGTGATGAGTTTCTTGGGGAGACTCAACTACATCAGTCGGTTCATAGCACAATCAACAGTTATCTGTGAGCCAATCTTTAAGATGTTAAAGAAGGACGCCGCTACCAAATGGATCGATGACTGCTAAAAGGCCTTCGACAGAATCAAGGAGTACCTATCAACACCACCAGTCTTAGTCCCTCCTGAGCCAGGTAGACCCTTACTACTCTACCTTGCCGTGTTGGGTGGAGCTTTCGGCTGCATTCTGGGGCAGCATGATGAAACAGGGAGGAAAGAGCAGGCCATCTATTATCTCAGCAAGAAGTTTACCCCGTACGAGGCCCGACATTCTCTATTAGAGCGCACCTGTTGTGCTCTGACTTGGGTGACCCAGAAGCTGAGGCATTACTTCTGTGCCTATACTACATATCTCATATCAAGAATGGACCCGCTAAAGTACATCTTTCAGAAGCCCATGCCCACCCGCAAGCTCGCCAAGTGGCAAATCCTGTTGAGTGAATTCGACATTGTCTATGTAACTCAGAAGGCAATCAAGGGACAGGCACTAGCAGATCACCTTGCTGAAAATCCCATAGATGGAGAATACGAACCCCTGAAAATGTATTTTCCTGATGAAGAGGTATCATTCATAGGAGAAGACATTGAGAAATCCTATGATGGTTGGAGAATGTTCTTCGATGGAGCAACAAATTTCAAAGGAGTTGGCATAGGAGCAGTCCTTGTATCAGAAACCGGTCAGCATTATCCGGTGTCTACCAAACTCAGGTTCCCATGCACCAACAATATGGCCGAGTACGAAGCCTGCATCTTAGGGCTTAAGATGGCTATTGACATGAACATTCAAGAGCTGCTAGTAATTGGAGATTCAGACTTACTCATACATCAGGTACGAGGAGAATGGGCAACCAAGAACTCTAAGATACTCCCGTATCTGCATTACGTGCAAGAACTGAGGAAGAGGTTCACAAAGACGGAATTCCAACATGTTCCCAGAATCCAGAATGAGTTCGCCGATGCATTGGCTACCCTGTCATCCATGATACAACATCCAGACTAAAACTTCATTGATCCCATTCCAGTAAAGATCCATGATCAGCCAGCCTATTGTGCCCACGTTAAAGAAGAGGCGGACGGAAAGCCTTGGTTTCATGATATCAAGGAATATTTAGCAAAGGGAGAATATCCAGGGCTTGCAAATCCTATTCAGAAGCGCATACTTCAGAGGTTATCCAACAACTTCTTTCACAACGGAGGAATCCTATATAGGAGGACTCCCGATTTAGATTATTAAGGTGTGTCGACGCAAAGGAAGCATCTAAGTTACTAGAGGAAATCCACGCAGGGACCTGTGGTCCACATATGAACGGTTTTGTCTTAGCAAAGAAGATCCTCCGAGCTGGTTACTTTTGGATGACTATGGAAATGGACTGCATTCAGTATGTTCGGAAATGCCACCGCTGCCAGATACATGCAGACATGATAAAGGTGCCACCAAATGAGCTTAATGCAACAAGCTCACCATGGCCTTTCGCCGCTTGGGGAATGGATGTTATTGGACCAATCGAGCCGGCCGCTTCCAACGGGCACATGTTCATCTTAGTAGCAATTGACTATTTCACCAAATGGGTCGAAGTAGCATCTCACAAAGCAGTGACTAAGAAAGTCGTGGCAGACTTTGTCCGCGATCGCATTGTTTGTCGATTCGGGATTCCAGAGTCAATCATTACTGATAACGGTTCCAACCTCAACAGCGACTTGATGATAACCATGTATGAAACCTTCAGGATCAGACACAAGAATTCTACACCCTACAGGCCTCAAATGAATGGAGTTGTGGAAGCCGGTAACAAAAACATCAAGAAGATACTGAGGAAAATGATAGAGAAGCATAAGCAATGGCACGAAAAGTTTCATTTTCTCTGTTGGGGTATCGCACCACTGTCCGCACGTCAACTGGGGCAACCCCCTATATGCTGGTTTATGGTACAGAAGCATTCATTCCCGCCGAAGTAGAAATTCCTTCCTTAAGGATCATACAAGAAGCTGAGCTCGACGATGCAGAATGGGTGAAGAGTCGTTACGAACAGCTAGCTCTTATAGATGGAAAAAGAATGAATGCAGTTTGACATGGTCAACTTTATCAGAACAGAATGTCCAGAGCCTTCAACAAGAGAGTCAAGCCGAGACAGTTCACGCCAGGGCAGCTGGTGTTAAAGAAAATTTTCCCGCATCAAGAGGAAGCCAAAGGGAAGTTTTCCCCCAACTGACAGGGTCCATACATGGTTCACCGGGTTCTGACAGGAGGAGCCCTCATACTTGCAGAAATGGACGGAGAAGTTTGGCCAAAATCGATTAATTCAGATGCAGTCAAGCGCTATTATGCGTAATCTTTGTGCTTTCCTATATGATGTAATTGAACTATGCCTGACCTGATTCCCGTTTAAGAGGGGATACGTAGGCAGCCCTATCGGTTTGGTCACAATTCAATAAAAATTTCATCCCCCCCTCCCCCGCAACTGGAAACTGGGGCAGAATTTTGAGGAGGACCCTCAAAATTCCGAAGTGATTTCAATCAGTCATCGCAAGTAGCCGACAGAAGCATCAACCCATTAAACTGGGGCAGAATTTTGGGGAGGACCCTCAAAATTCCATAGCAAAGAGAGGTTGCAATGTCTTGAGCCACGTCACAGTCGTCGGTTCATCTAAAAGTTATTTCTTAAATATATACTTATGTCATATTTTTACAAATTCGTGCCGTTTATTATCGAAGTCGCTTTGTTCAGCAACTGTCACACCTCCTTTTTTACAGACCACCCCGAAGGATAGTATATAAGGGAGTTTTTCCAATTTAAGTAAAATATTCGAAATGGGATTATTTATTTATCAGAGTCGCCACTTGGGATTGGT
This sequence comes from Nicotiana attenuata, assembly GCF_001879085.1. Classification (NCBI taxonomy): domain Eukaryota; kingdom Viridiplantae; phylum Streptophyta; class Magnoliopsida; order Solanales; family Solanaceae; genus Nicotiana; species Nicotiana attenuata. The sequence goes on along the minus strand of NW_017671459.1, from coordinate 203,692 downwards.
TGTTTTCTGGCATCCCAAGTCACCGGTTTATTTTAAATCCCAAATCGAGGAAGATTTCGACTTTCCATTTGAAGTCTGCGAACCAAAAATTCTGAATAAGGAATTCTGTTAACCCGGGGGAAGGTGTTAGGAACCCTCGGATTCCGTGGTTCTTGCACGGTCGCTTAGACTATCATAATTGGCCTATTATCTGATATTAATACATGTTTTAGCCTATGGTACAATTTTTAATAAATTTACCACTTTTAATTAATTTTAAGAAAAATTGAACGTCGTTTAAAATGTGTCTTTGGATCGCGTCACATGAAATACACCCGCAATCTAAAACACATTTTATTCAACGTTTTAGGATTTGGATTTGGGTCACATGAAATACACACCCGAGTTTAAGAAGGTAAAATTATTAAATAACGCGCCTAAAGCAACTAACGCATAGTTAACTTTGCGGGAGGCCATGAAAATTCGCTAAATGGCACCTCCCGGGTTCTAAGGATTTTAAAGATATAATTAAAGAGGGCCACGCAATTTGTGATTTTATTTGGCGCGGCGCACCTCGATTCCATTTTTAAAGGTTGTTCTAAAATTCAAGAGGGCCATAGCTATTACTATCTAATACGGCTCACCTCCAATCTAATTATTGGGCTTAATCAACTTGAACTAAATGTGATTCGAGGTTTTCATCCAATTAATTGAAGAAACACATGAGGGGAATTACTCATTTTGAACGTAGGATCAGTCCAGTATAAATGGTCCAAGGGCCCAACTAATAAAAGATGCAATCAAACACAGTCGCAGGATCAAATGTATGAAGAACTGGGCTCCAGATGAAGCCAGGCCCCATGGTGTGTTCACAAAAAGGCAATGATTAGAACTGGGCCCTTGTTAGTCCTGTTTCTTGTGACCTGATCGGCCCATGCCCAAGACACAATAATATAGGCATAATTGACATTAATCACATAAACATGACATCTAATTAACAGATTTAAGTTATGATTCAAATCCTTTGACATAAATTAACTGAAACTTCAAATCAATTCCATCTTTAAAAAATGCCTAGGCTGAAAATGAATCCAGATTCGAACAAGGAGAGCTTCCCATAGGGGACAGCATCCTTAGCTCGAATCTGCGATTCAAATCACAGGCCAACTCTTTTAGCTTCACTTTTCAATTGCAAATAAATGGACAAACTACAATAATTAATACGTTCAAATTAAAGAAGATGCATAAATTATTGGATGCAGATTTCGAAAACTCTAGTCAAATGATCTCAAAGCTAAAACTATGGAAATTAAACACTGATATATAGAACTGTTTCAAACATCTATTAGGCATAGAATTAACACAAGTATCAGCACACACATATTAGTCCTAGAATCATTTTTCGGCCCACACAATATTCCAAATTTAACATTTAAACTAACATGATAGCGAACCTTGAAAAAAAACTTAACATGGATTACTAAAATTAAACTATACTAAAGCTAAGACTACCAAATAGGATATACACGAGTCCAACAGTCCATATACGTCATCCCTCAAGTATTCGACCAAACTAACAAGCTACGAGTTTCCAACAGAATGGAAGAGCAACATGAATTCCAACAATACTACTACTATGAATGAGCTAAGCTACATACCATTACACTACACTACTAACTTCAGGAATTTTTAAGCAGATGATTGATATTGACAATTAAAAGGGAAACAACCATTCATTCATGTATCTTCAAACAATTACAACTTTCCTATTTTTCATCTCATCCCTTAGAGAATCAAGGAATACATGGAGATTGGACAAAGAAAATGAGCAGAAGTGAGACAACAAGCAGAAATCAGCAGCAATCAACAGTAGGAAATATCCCAGCAAACCAGTTTTAAAACCAAAATAGTGTTCAACCAGTCTACCCAAAAACAATTTCACTTGAATGCAAACCTAAAACATCAAAATCAGACCTTGGAGCCAAATTCAATCCATTTTCTAAGCCTTAAATGAACCAAACAAAATGCTCCAGAATTAGAGAAGCTTCAAGAAATCAGAGCAGAAGCAATGGAACAGTATTTTCTAGAAATTTTAGCCGCCTAGAACTTTTTCAGGATTTTCAGCACTTGGAATTCTGAATTGAGCCTCAAGTAACAATGTCTTTATAGGTAAGTTACTAGGGCAGCCTTTGGGGTTCAGTTATTTCTTTTTAGTCCCTCTCGAATTTTCCTTTTTGCTACTTAGCCCTTCATTTTTTGACTTGTTATTCAAGTTAAATCTGAAATTTACTAGCAGACCCCTACTAGAAACTTCTGAAAACTGTTACCAAAAAGATTCCCTAGGTGTGTTGCCCCAATTACCCCTTAAGACCCCTGTATTTTACTTCAGCAGACCAAATAGGAATGGGTCAATTTGACCCAATGGTCCAATTCACTGCTGGGCCATGCCCTTCTTTTCTTAAACTGGCCCAGAAACAAACCAAGGTTCAAACAACCATTAATGGAAACAATTTCAGCATTTCAACTCTTAGATTAATCAAACAAGAAAACTGAAGCTATTAAAGTAATGGACTAAATTGCTGATGCAAGATTAACACGTATGAACATATAATTATTTACAAAACTAAACATACAAACAAGTTTTGACAAACTTTTCTGGAAATTAAAATGATCTAAAACAAAACTAATAGGGGATAATTAACCTAAACTATAACAATCACAAGCAGAAAGGTGACACCCAAAGAGAAAAGAAGAAAAAGAAAAAAAAGAAAAAATAAAATAAAAGGACCCGGAGAATGAGACGTACCTCCCCAAATATACTCTTTGAAACTGACCCTCGACGAACCCACGATTTTGAGGCTGGAATAAACTTCAATCATGTGTTCTTAAATGAGAGCACATGACTGAACTCGATTCCAAACTCAGAATTTCACAATCCCACTGATTCGAACTTTTTTTTTGGAATTTAGGGTTTTTCTTTGATTCAAGATTCGAAAGGTTTGGCGTACATTTGGGGAAAACCAATTGGATAACAATAACGGGGAGACAATGGGGAGTTCAAGGTGTAATTTTGGGGATTTTTGGGTGAGTTAGGGTTTTGGCCGCCTCTCTTCGATTCCAGATTTCGAGAGGGTTTGGCGTAGGATTCGAGGAAAATTAGTTAGATATTTGGAAAGAGGAGGTTGAAAGAGGAGGTAGGAGTCTAAGGTGTAAAAAATGGGTTGATTGGCCACCGGCCGCCGCCGTAGGCGATTTCGGCGGGCGGCGGAGGCCGTGGAGGAAAAAGGGCGGCTAGGTTTGGTCTCTATGGTTGTAAGGGAGACGAAGAAGGGGTAGGGGGGTCTGTTTGGACATTAATATATTAATGGACCCTAGCTTCCCAGCCGTTAGATCATCAAACCTCGACGGCTGGGATTAATTCTAAATCAAACGGGGTCGTTTTGGGGGTAGGCGGCTAGACCGGGTATGGGCTGGATCCAGGGGTGATTTGGGCGGGTTACAGGGGTAATTTGACTGGGCTGGAGTGAGTTTGGCCCAAATTTGGGTCTTTAATAAAGAAGACCCAATTTTTAAAAACTTTTCTTTTATTTCCCTTTTTTAATTATTAAAACAAAACTAAAATTAAACCTAAAAAATTAAATTAATCTACCTAATTATATTAAGCTATAATTAATAATCGAAACTATTAATAAAATACCAATTTAAAGGAAACTAATAAAATTCAAAGCTAAAATTTAAACCAAGCAAAACGAATCAAATTTTTTTTTTGTTGTGATTTTTTGCATTTTTGTAAAACCCTAATTACTAATTAATCTAAAAATGTAAAATTAAATCCTAAATGCAGATGCAATGCATATTTTTGTATTTTTTTTATGAATTATGTTAAATTAAAAATGCACACAGAAAAATGCAAATAAACACGAAAATTATGCAATTAATTCCTAAAAATCAAATAATTAAAAGGAAAATCCTAATTTTAGGAATTCTGTTGGAGTAAATAATGCGAGGCAAAAATCACGTGCTCACAGCTGCCCCTCTTTGCTCGGAGACACGAAGGGTTTTCGGGCAAAGATAAATGAGCAATTATGAGGGATTTTTGCCCGCTTGGCACTCCATGAGAAGCATTTTTGAAAAAGGTCTGACCGAACCTTGATTCAGAGGTTGCCTACATATCCTTGGCTATAAAGGAATCAGGTCAGTGTAGTTCTGGAAGTTTTGGTAGCTGGGACTACCGGGAGCTGTGATTTCACTGCTGATACTGCTGCTACTGCTTGCTGACCTCCTTATTACACCAAAAGAAAATCAAAGCTAAGCTAGCTATGCCTATCAACTACGAGTTACAAGATTCCTATCTATAAATCTCTTGAAGCTTGATCTTGATTCTTTGCTGATTTTACTGTGGACCTCGATTTGAATCTCGATGCTCGCAAGCTGTAGGTGCTGGTTCTTTCTTCAGCATTGGATCAAAGCGGGACATCCGAAGCTTGTGACTTCGATCAAATTTTGAACAGTCCGCGTCCTTCTCCATTTCAAGTTCACTTCTTTTTTGTTCTTTTCTTCTTTTCCTTTATTCTGGATTGAGACTCATTCTTTCGGTCATCTCGAATCTTGTGCCTTGAGGTAAAACCTGTTCGGACACCAAAAACAAACAAACGAAAGAAATTTTTCTGCCCCAGTTTTTACTAGGAAAACTTCGTGAGTTATTTGCAACACAAATCTAAACTACTTTTCATTGAAAGCAATAAAAATCAGGATTGTGTATCCTTGGGAATGCAGCCTTAAATTGGGAGGATTACCAGGTTATGCTGGAAAATGACCGGGTTATGTCGGAAAAGAAGGAGGTCCTCGGGTTATGCCGGGATTGAAAGAAAAAAGGCTCCTTGGGTTATGCCAGGGAGGTCCACGGGTTATGCCGGGATTGAAAGAAAAAGAAAGGCTCCTTGGGTTATGCCAGAGAGGTCCACGGGTTATGCCGGGATAAAAAAAAAACTCATTGGGTTATGCCAGGGAGGTCCACGGGTTATGCGGGATTGAAAGAAAAAGAAAGGCTCCTTGGGTTGTGCCAGGGAGGTCCACGGGTTATGCCGGGATTGAAAGAAAAAAGCTCCTTGGGTTATGCCAGGGAGGTCCACGGGTTATGCCGGGATTGAAAGAAAAAAGCTCCTTGGGTTATGCCAGGGAGGTCCACGGGTTATGCCGGGATTGAAAGAAAAAGGCTCCTTGGGTTATGCCAGGGAGATCCGCGGGTTATGCCGGGATTGAAAGAAAAAAGGCTCATTGGGTTATGCCAGAAAGGCTCCTTGGGTTATGCCAGGGAGATCCGCGGGTTATGCCGGGATAAGAAAGAAAAAAGGCTCCTTGTGTTATGCCAGAGAGATCCGCGGGTTATGCCGGGATAAGAAAGAAAAAAGGGTCCTTGGGTTATGCCAGGGAGATCCGTGGGTTATGCCGGGATAAGAAAAGAAAAAAAAAGGCTCCTTGGGTTATGCCGGGATTGAAAGAAAATAGGCTCCTTGGGTTACGCCAGGGAGATCCGCGGGTTATGCCGGGATTGAAAGAAAAAAGGCTCCGTGGGTTATGCCAGGGAGATCCGCGGGTTATGCCGGGATATCTAGGGAATGGGGCCCTATGCTACCATGATTTTGGATTTTATTTTTTTTATTTTTTTTATTATTTTAAAGGCATAAAATGCAAGAAAGAATTTCGGGAAAACTTCCCTTTTTGGTCTGTTCCTTGCTGCAAAGTTGTTTCACCGCTTGCGCATTTCTTGTCCTTTTTGGTTGCACCTGCTTTTTGCACGGTTGCTTGGATTGCACCTGTTTCAAATTTCCAAACAAAGAACAATTGTTAGTTTGAAACGGTGGTTGGTTTTGTGGCCCTGATCGTCTCAATTGCTTGACCTCGGCCCAGCTTCTATTGAGAACCTCTGCTGCTTTCTGGTTTTGAAGATTAATCTCTCTCGCAAATCGAAGAGCTCAACTTTTAAATTTTCATGACAACTCGCCCGCGCGGGGCTTTGACCCTTTCACTTTATTCTGCCTTTGGACCTTTGTCCTTGACTTTCTTTTCCTTTTCAATAGCTTTGATTTCAGAGCATCAACCATCATGGCCAGCCGGGATTGGCCTGACGCACCCGCTGAGGTTGGGTACTTTTCTTTAGCTTTTGCTAGGCAGAGCCCTGTAACACCAATCTTGCCACCTTTTCTTTGTATTCGTTTCGGGAACAGAGTTAGACCGAAAGGGATTCAAGGAAAAGTAAACAAATGGCAAGAAAATAAATTTAAAGAGAAGTGTCCCTTTCGAGAGGAAGGAAGGACTTATCTGGGGTGCATGCAGGCTTCAAATAGACATGTCATGCTTCTTGGACTGGATGCCCGACCCGCACAAACTTTCCCAACTTCTCATAGACTCATTGACCCACGTTTCAAAACCACGGAATCTTGCCAGGACTCTTTTAGTGGTGGGAGATGTCTTCTCTTCGGCCAACGGCGCCCTTTGCGGGTTTTCGCCGATCGACCTCTCTCATTTCTCTTCTCACCGTCGCCCTATAGTGCTCTTTACAAGTTTTCACTAAACGTACTCTCTCATTTTCAATTTCTCTACTCACCGTCGCCTTATGGTGCCCGTAGGTTTTCACCGATAAGACTCTCTCATTTTATTTCTCTCAGCTTGATTGTATCAGATTCCAACAATAGTGTTTTCCGATTCCAATGCCTTTGCCAATTGATCAGAAGGACTTGGACAAGGTTTGGGTAAAAAGAATCTGGATGGAATTACAACTTTGGAACCGTTCTGGTGGGCTCATTGCTGAGCCATTATATCATCTGCCCCAGTTTCACTTTTGGGGGAATTGGGATTTTTGTTTTGGTGTGACTGAATCCCAGAGAGAGGCTGCCTACGTATCCTTTCGGAATCAAGTCAGACGTAGTTCAGGGAAACTTTGTTTTTTGATTTTCTTTTGTTTTTCTGTTTTGCTTTATTTTCTCTTTCTTTTCCCTTTCCTTTTGTCCTCTCTCTTTTTTGTTTTTTTTTCATTTTCACTTCAATTTCTTTTTTTATTTTTTTATTTTTTATATTTCTCTTTTTTCTTCTCTCTTTTTTTTTCATTTCATTTTTCAATAACACTTCCAGGTTCCAAAGAGGGTAATCAAAGAATGGGAGCCGGCTCAAAGGGTTCGCAAAGGGTTGGTAGTGTTTTGGTAGCGAGAATAAAAGCCTTCGTCATCCCATTTGAACAAAGTCATTGTTGCAGAAATCCTAAACATAGTACCTTTTTACTGCATCCGCATTCACAGCTGCTTCGGGATCATTTCCTTCGATGTGTCCCAAGTACAACACACTCTTTTGGCAGTACTCTTGTTGCAATGTATGGAACTTTCCACTCTGGAAGCAATTTTCCTTCAGTTGTTCCAACTCTTTGTTTCATTTCCTCAAACTTATCTTCTTTGCATTTCGACTCTTGATTCATTATTTCGAAGTCTGACAGCGTTTTGGGATCTGGGCATGAAGTCCGCAAGCATGTCATGTTATTTAAAGCCGCATTATTAGAACTGAAAGAAGAAATAAAAGAGAAAAATAACAAAATCAGAAAGAATAAAGAAAGATGAGCGATGAAATATTGATTTCATTTCTTGGAATTTGAAGATAACAGGGTTTACATTTGGAAAATAAAAGACAAGAAACTAAAGAAAACACCCGAGTTACACCCTGGAATAACTCGCGATGCAGAAAAAGTAGCAGGACAGGTCTACCGGGACTCCCGCCTGATTGGGAATGGCGTAGCCTTCCAATTCTGCAGCTTGGCATTTGGTCCCATATACAGCACCTCAGCGGTGCTTGAGCCCTCTCCTGGCTGGATCATGTGGGTTTCATATAGTATCTTTCTCATTGCCCCACATATCTCTTCAATCTCTTTGGCCGTAAAGGCCTCATCCTCTTCTTCTTCATTGTATTTTGGCTTGACAAAGGTCTCGTACAGATGTGGCAGGGGCTGAGGTAGAACCCATCCATCATTCTTTCTCTCGTCTGCCCACTTTATATCATCCGGGGTAGGGTGGAAACCTATCCCGAAGAATTTCTTAGTGGTAGGCAGGGTAACCGGTTCAGCTATTCCTTGCAGGGATTTTCCAAGTCCCTTCCCTGGTTTGAAGCCATGTCGGATCATTTCTGTGGCCACCATAATCGAGGCATTGGAAAGGAAGGGTTGGGGGCAAGGGTTTCCCTCTTCGTACTGGTCTGCCACCACAACTTCAAAGGCCTGGTAAACTATGTGCTCGCTGCCTTCTCTCCCTTCAAGGCATGGGACTGAAGGGTCTCGATAAATTGATTGCTCGTCCTCCCCATGGACCACGATTTCTTGATCATCATGCTCAAATTTTACCATCTGATGAAGAGTGGAAGGTACAGCCCCTACTGTGTGGATCCATGGCCTCCCTAAGATAAAGTTGTAGGATGTGTCCATGTCTAGAACTTGGAAAGTCACCTCAAAGTCCACCGGGCCAATGGTCAGAGTTAGATCAATCTCTCTAATCGTATCCCTTTTGATACCATCGAAGGCTCGTACGCAAACATTGTTGGGACGAATCCTTTCAGTCCCAATTTCCATGCGCTGTAGTGTTGAGAGCGGGCAGATGTCCACCCCAGAGCCTCCGTCCACCATAACCCTTTTCACGTAGTACCCTTCACATTTGACAGTTAAGTGCAGTGCTTTGTTATGTGCAGCCCCTTCCGGTGGCAAGTCATTTTTGCTGAATGAAATCTGGTTGATAGCGAAAATCTTTCCGCCATTCTTTCTAATTGCTCCACAGAAGTCTCAGCTGGCACGTATGCCTCATTGAGGGTCTTGATTAGTACCTTCTGGTGTTCGGGGGATTTCATCAACAAAGATAGCAAGAAGACTTGTTCAGGAAACTTTCGAAGCTGGTCAACCACTTCATAATCCGCCATCTTCATTTTTTGAAAGAAAGCTTCCGCCTCTTCGGCACTCACGGGTTTTTCAACTGGGAAACGCTTCTTGGTGGCGTTGTTCACTTCTTCCAAATTGGAGTACTTTTCCACAGGGTAATTTTCTTGAACCTCTCCTGAGATTTCCTTGCCCTTATACGTCACCACGGTTTTATGGTAGTTCCAAGGCACCACGGAAGGATCTGTCATGGGCCTCTGTGGCGCGCGGCCAATAACCACGGGCTCACTCAGCCTTGGTGGATTAATTGGCCCCCACACCACATAAGCTCCCTTGGGCACGTACATTTGGGTCATTCAGCTCAAATATCCTGGGGGGACTCAATGTCATCTGCTTTTCCTTGCGACCCCGAGGGACATAGAGAACAACATCTTTGGTGGGTGCTGCCCCAGTTCCTGCTTCAATTTTTCTTCTCTGATTTTGGATGGGTGGTTTTGTTCTTTTTCTCCCCTTTGTCTTGCTTCGGGGTAGCTTTTGGTCAGCAATGGCGATTATGGCCTTCAATGTCGGGTCAAATTCCTTATCCTCACAAATCATGCCGATTACCGGCCCGTTGTTGTGGGCTGGCAGTGGGTTATTAGTCACATTGGGGACATCCTCATCCCTTAGCACTATCTTCCCCTGTTCTATCAAGTTCTCCACTGCTCTCTTCAAGGTCCAGCAATCATCCGTGTCGTTCCCTTCCACCCCTGAGTGATAGGCACATCAGGCACCAGCTCTGTAAGCGGGTGATGCTGGGTTTTGCCTTGTTTGAGGAACTGGCTGTAGCAGACCCATTTGGACAAGCTTTGGAAACAGACTGGAGTAGGATTCACCGATTGGTGTAAAAGTTGGCCTTCTGGGTGGTTCACGAGGGGGAAAATTGTTTTGTGGAGGACGGGGGTTGTAGTGGTTTTGGTGAGGAGGCTGGTTTCTAGGAAATGGAGCTTGGTTCCGGTTGGCTTGCTGCTGAGGCCGGACATAAGGTTGAGCATTCATGACTGTATATGGCTGAGGAGCATAGGCCAGGTCCTGGTGAGGGTAATAGTGCTGCGGGGTCCTTTCTGGGAAAAGGGATCTGGGAGTACGGTGTTTTCTTGCACCCGACACTGCCATGGATGCTTCTTCTTTTTTCTTGCCCTTCGCTACTCCTCCAGACCCGCCCTGAATGGATTGGGAGGTTGCTCTGATAGCGGATTGGCTTAGAATTCGACCTGTTTTCAATCCATTTTCCACCATTTCACCGATTTTGATGGCTTCTGCGAACGGTTTACCCATAGCTGACATCATATTTTGGAAGTAGTCGGCTTCCTGAGCTTGGAGGAACACTGTGACCATTTCGACCTCGTCCATCGGAGGCTTTACTCTAGATGCTTGCTCACGCCATTTGATTGCATACTCTCGGAAGCTCTCCGAGGACTTCTTTTTCAAGTTTGCCAGTGAGTTTCTGTCTGGAGCAATGTCTATATTGTACTGGAATTGTCTGACAAAGTCTCTAGCGAGGTCATCCCAGATGTGCCAACGAGATATATCTTGATCCATATACCACTCGGAGGCAATACCAACCAGATTTTCTCCAAAATAAGCCATGAGTAATTCTTCCCTTCCTCCGGCTCCTCGCAATTGATTGCAGTATTTCTTAAGATGAGCAATAGGATCACCATGTCCATCGTACTTTTCAAACTTTGGAGTTTTGAATCCCAGAGGCAAGTGCACGTGAGGGAACATGCATAGATCAGCATAGGACACACTTTTCTGACCACTCAGACCCTGTATGTTCTTGAGGCTCTGCTCCAAGCTTCTCATCCTCTTTGTCATTTCTTCCTGTTAGGGATTTTTGGGAGCCTTTTCTTGTCCCGCAATGAAATCAAATTGAGGCGGCTGAGGATAAGTATAAGTGGGGAACTGAGGGGGCTCCATTTGGAAAGTGGGTGTTTGGAATGTAAAGGTTGAAGGATCAAAAGTGGGCCTAGGCAGTGCGGGCTGTGTTCTGGCTGAGCATGGGGGAGCGGTGAAGATATTGGAGGCCGCACCAAACATGAACACCTGGGGGCGAACCTCAGAAGGTGTTCCCACGAAATAAGCTTATATGGTGGGCTGACCCAGTGGAGTGTTTGGATGATTGATTAGAACATTAGAAGTACCCCCTGATCTAGGAAACAGTTCGGGGAATCCCGGGATAGCACTTGGTGGCTCTCTTCCATTTGCCCAAGCATCCCACATTTTCATGACTCGAAGACGTAAGACCCTGTTCTCTTCAACCGCTGCAGATTCGGAGGTCGGGATGCCCGAGATTGGGCTATCATCTGCGATGGGAATCGTTGGCAAGGTCATTTCTGAAGACATACCGATACTCCCCTTTGATCTAGTAAAGTATGGATGTGAAGCCAGGTTACCACGAAAAACCAACCACCGTTTCTATAAAACCTGGACTGGGTGACAACAGCAAACGGTTAGTTTGAGACAAATAATAGATAGGTAATCCCACGTTGGGGTGTGATGCACCTATACAGTTAAATGGATTTCTACATGTTTTGCAACAGTTGCATGCGTCATCCCGGCTTTTCCTTATTCTTTTCCATTTTCTTCTTTTGATTTCCACTCTCTCTTTTCTTGCTTTTCCTTTCTTTTGCTCTTTTTCTCTCATTTTTCTCATTTTTCTTTCTCTCTGTTTTTTTTCTTTTTTCGATTTCCTTTCTTATTGGAGCTATTTACAAAATATGACCGGATCCGATGAGGATTGCCTACATATCACGACGCCGCATGAATCAGATCATTACGTAGTTCAAGAGAAGTAAGGAAAAAAAATTGGATTTTTTTTTTCTTTTATCAAAAACTTTTATTTTAAAAACAAAACCCCGGCTTTGCAGATACGACCTTTTAGCACTTCGGGGAAGAAGATTTTAAGGCTGTGCCCGCTAACCGTTGAAAGTGACCCAAGGTGGCTGTTCTTGCAAAAACAGCCTTCCGGCGCCCTTTTGGGGACATTCGGCTTATTTTAAACAAGAATGGCATCACCCGACTTATTTATGACAGAAACTAAAATTTTTGTTGTTTTTGGGCTATTTTTGTAAAAGAGAAGTTGGACCCGATGAGGGCTGCCTACGTATCCCACATCCGGTGAGAATCAAACTGGCGTAGTTCGGGCAGATTTGACAAAACCAACTATTTTTGAAAACAAAAACTTTCTTTTTCTTTTATTTTCTCAAAAATCCGACAGAGTTTCAGTACTATTTGCGTATTGGTTTTTCAAAACTGGTGATTACCCTGACATTACTATTCTCTTTTCAACTCTCTCCCATTATTTACAAGACGGTCAACATGCAGATCCGAAGCAAATAAATGCACAAGTAGCAAGTAAGATGCATCAGGATGGTCTTTTCATTTAAGTTCACCTGTCCTAGACGGACCCAACCCCTTTGTTGAGTCCCCTAAGTAAATGCACGTGATGCAAACAAACGTTCCTACTAGGGATCCGGCATTAGGCTTTGTTATACTAGGTTTAAAACCTGGGTTATTGTGCTACACCTGGCTTACCCGAGCGGACAACTCGAGCCCGGGGGGGGGGCAGCGTACCGGGAATACAGAAGCTTCGCCGGCTTAGCAACTTGTCCGAACCTCGTTCTAAATGGGATAAGACTCTAAACAGAAGAGAAGTCACACGAAGTGCACCCTTCTCCATGATGTAGAAGACTCAGAGAGAAGAAGGGTTTCGTAGCAGTTTATATATACAATTCAACAAATATCAAAGCGGTAAAGCACTTAGCACATTTAGCATGAAACATGTAGGAAAATCAGATAATAAATAAATCCAATCATAACAGCTATTCTAAGCTCGAATTCTTGAACCCTAAACCGAAATTCTGGGTTCGTGTCCCCAGCGGAGTCGCCAGAGCTGTCACACCTCCTTTTTTACAGACCACCCCGAAGGATAGTATATAAGGGAGTTTTTCCAATTTAAGTGACAATATTCGAAATGGGATTATTTATTTATCAGAGTCGCCACTTGGGATAGGTTGTTTTCTGGCGTCCCAAGTCACCAGTTTATTTTAAATCCCAAATCGAGGAAGATTTCGACTTTCCATTTGAAGTCTGCGAACCAGAAATTCTGAATAAGGAATTCTGTTAACCCGGGGGAAGGTGTTAGGCAGCCCCGGATTCCGTGGTTCTAGCACGGTCGCTTAAACTATCATAATTGGCCTATTATCTGATTTTAATACATGTTTTAGCCTATGGAACAATTTTTAAAAAATTTACCGCTTTTAATTAATTTTAAGAAAAATTGAACGTCGTTTAAAACGTGTCTTTGGATCGCGTCACATGAAATGCACCCGCAATCTAAAACACATTTTATTCAACATTTTAGGATTTGGATTTGGGTCACATGAAATGCACACCCGAGTTTAAGAAGGTAAAATTATTAAATAACGCGCCTAAAGCAACTAACGCGTTGTTAACTTTGCGGGAGACCATGAAAATTTGCTAAATGGCACGTCCCGGGTTCTAAGGATTTTAAAGATATAATTAAAGAGGGCCACGCAATTTGTGATTTTATTTGGCGCGGCGCACCTCGATTCCATTTTTAAAGGTTGTTCTAAAATTCAAGAGGGCCATAGCTATTACTATCTAATATGGCTCACCTCCAATCTAATTAGTGGGCTTAATCAAGTAGAACTAAATGTGATTTGAGGTTTCCATCCAATTAATTAAAGAAACACATGAGGGGAATTATTCATTTTGAACGTAGGATCAGCCCAGTATAAATAGTCCAAGGGCCTAACTAATAAAAGATGCAATCAAACACAGCCGCAGGATCTAATGTATGAAGAATTGGCTCCAGATGAAGCCAGGCCCCATGGTGTGTTAACAAAAAGGCAATGATTAGAACTGGGCCCTTGTTAGGCCTGTTTCTTGTGACCTGATCGGCCCATGCCCAAGACACAATAATATAGGCATAATTGACATTAATCACATAAACATGACATCTAATTAACAGATTTAAGTTATGATTCAAATCCTTTGACATAAATTAACTGAAACTTCAAATCAAATCCATCTTTAAAAAATGCCTGGGCTGAAAATGAATCCAGATTTGAACAAGGAGAGCTTCCCATAGGGAACAACATCCTTAGCTCGAATCTGCGATTCAAATCACAGGCCAGCTCTTTTAGCTTCACTTTTCAATTGCAAATAAATGGACAAACTACAATAATTAATACGTTCAAATTAAAGAAGATGCATAAATTATTGGATGCAGATTTCGAAAACTCTAGTCAAATGATCCCAAAGCTAAAACTATGGAAATTAAACACTGAAATATAGAACTGTTTCAAACATCTATTAGGCATAGAATTAACACTGGTATCAGCACACACATATTAGTCCTAGAATCATTTTCCGGCTCACACAATATTCTAAATTTAACATTTAAACTAACATGATAGCGAACCTTGAAAAAAAACTTAACATGGATTACTAAAATTAAACTATACTAAAGCTAACACTACCAAATAGGATATACACGAGTCCAACAGTCCATATACATAATCCCTCAAGTATTCGACCAAACTAACAAGCTACGAGTTTCCAACAGAATGGAAGAGCAACATGAATTCCAATAATACTACTACTATGAATGAGCTAAGCTACATACCATTACACTACACTACTAACTTCAGGAATTTTTAAGCAGATGATTGATATTGACAATTAAAAGGGAAACAGCCATTCATTCATGTATCTTCAAACAATTACAGCTTTCTTATTTTTCATCTCATCCCTTAGAGAATCAAGGAATACCTGGAGATTGGACAAAGAAAATGAGCAGAAGTGAGACAACAAGCAGAAATCAGCAGCAATCAACAGCAGAAAATATCCCAGCTAACCAGTTTTAAAACTAAAACAGTGTTCAACCAGTCTACCCAAAAACAATTTCACTTGAATGCAAACCCAAAACTTCAAAATCAGACCTTGGAGCCAAATTCAATCCATTTTCTAAGCCTTAAATGAACCAAAAAAATGCTCCAGAATTAGAGAAGCTTAAAGAAATTAGAGCAGAAGCAATGGAACAGTATTTTCTAGAAATTTTAGCCACCTAGAACTTTTTCAGGATTTTCAGCACTTGAAATTCTTAATTGAGCCTCAAGTAACAATGCCTTTATAGGCAAGTTACTAGGGTAGCCTTAGGGGTTCAGTTATTTCTTTTGTCCCTCTCGAATTTTCTTTTTTGCTACTTAGTCCTTCATTTTTTGACTTGTTATTCAAGTTAAATCTGAAATTTACTAGCAGACCCCTACTAGAAACTTCTGAAAACTGTTACCAAAAAGATTCCCTAGGTGTGTTGCCCCAATTACCCCTTAAGACCCCTGTATTTTACTTCAGCAGACCAAATGGGCATGGGTCAATTTGACCCAATGGTCCAATTCACTACTGGGCCATGCCCTTCTTTTCTTAAACTGGCCCAGAAACAAACCAAGGTTCAAACAACCATTAATGGAAACAATTTCAGCATTTTAACTCTTAGATTAATCAAACTAGAAAACTGAAGCTATTAAAGTAATGGACTAAATTGCTGATGCAAGATTAACACGTATGAACATATAATTATTTACAAAACTAAACATACAAACAAGTTTTGACAAACTTTTCTGGAAATTAAAATGATCTAAAACAAAACTAATAGGGGATAATTAACCTAAACTATAACAATCACAAGCAGAAAGGTGACACCCAAAGAGAAAAGAAGAAAAAGAAAAAAAAGAAAAAATAAAATAAAAGGACCCGGAGAATGAGACGTACCTCCCCAAATATACTCTTTGAAACTGACCCTCGACGAACCCACGATTATGAGGTCGGAATAAACTTCAATCATGTGTTCTTAAATGAGAGCACATGACTGAACTCGATTCCAAACTCAGAATTTCACAATCCCACTGATTCGAACTTTTTTTTTGGAATTTAGGGTTTTTCTTTGATTCAAGATTCGAAAGGTTTGGCGTACATTTGGGGAAAACCAATTGGATAACAATAACGGGGAGACAATGGGGAGTTCAAGGTGTAATTTTGGGGATTTTTGGGTGAGTTAGGGTTTTGGCCGCCTCTCTTCGATTCCAGATTCGAGAGGTTTGGCGAGGATTCGAGGAAAATTAGTTAGATATTTGGAAAGAGGAGGTGAAGGAGAGTCTAAGGTGTAAAAATGGGGTTGATTGGCCACCGGCCGCCGCCGTAGGCGATTTTCGGCGGGCGGCGGAGGCGGTGGAGGAAAATAGGGCGGCTAGGGTTTGGTCTCTATGGTTGTAAGGGAGACGAAGAAGGGGTAGGGGGGTCTGTTTGGACATTAATATATTAATGGACCCTAGCTTCCCAGCCGTTAGATCATCAAACCTCGACGGCTGGGATTAATTCTAAATCAAACGGGGTCGTTTTGGGGGTAGGCGGCTAGACCGGGTATTGGGCTGGATCCAGGGGTGATTTGGGCGGGTACAGGGGTAATTTGACTGGGCTGGAGTGAGTTTGGCCCAAATTTGGGTCTTTAATAAAGAAGACCCAATTTTTAAAAACTTTTCTTTTATTTCCCTTTTTTAATTATTAAAACAAAACTAAAATTAAACCTAAAAAATTAAATTAACCTACCTAATTATATTAAGCTATAATTAATAATCGAAACTATTAATAAAATACGAATTTAAAGGAAACTAATAAAATTCAAAGCTAAAATTTAAACCAAGCAAAACGAATCAAATTTTTTTTTGTGATTTTTGCATTTTTGTAAAACCCTAATTACTAATTAATCTAAAAATATAAAATTAAATCCTAAATGCAGATGCAATGCATATTTTTGTATTTTTTTTATCAATTATGTTAAATTAAAAATGCACACAGAAAAATGCAAATAAACACGAAAATTATGCAATTAATTCCTAAAAATCAAATAATTAAAAGGAAAATCCTAATTTTAGGAATTATGTAGGAGTAAATCATGCGAGGCAAAAATCACGTGCTCACAGCAACGCTACCCCAATGATGCATACCGTATCACCAGATCAAAGCCGAACAGGGCAAGCAAGGCCAGCAGGGATACGAATTAACCTCCCCCTTTACAAAACTCACGATTTTTCTTTGGATGCAGGCACTTAGATTGCAAAATCACATGACATACTATACACTCACAAGACAAAACGTTGTTCAGGAATGCAACCCTCAGATTTGTTGCGTTTACCAGCATTTGCTATCCACGCACGCCGGTGATATTCCCTATGTCGCGATGTCCCAACAGTCACAATATCGCAGCCTGCTATCAGCTAAGAACTCTATCACCATTTGCCATTTTATTTTTTATTTTTTTTGCATTGCATAAGGCTACCATTCTGCCTTCCGAGACTAAACACTGTCTCCATCTGCATTTTTCTGCATTGCATAAGGCTACCATTCTGCCTTCCGAGACTAAACACTGTCTCCACCTTATTTACGCTTGCATGGCTGAAAGATCGCCACCTTATTTGCACTTGCATGGCTGAAAGATCGCCAAATATTGCATTTCATGGGCTGAAAGATCGCCACCTTATTTACACTTGCATGGCTGAAAGATCGCCACCTTATTCACGCTTGCATGGCTGAAAGATCGCCAAATATTGCATTTCATGGGCTGAAAGATCGCCACCTTATTTGCACTTGCATGGCTGAAAGATCGCCAAATATTGCATTTCATGGGCTGAAAGATCGCCACCTTATTTACACTTGCATGGCTGAAAGATCGCCACCTTATTCACGCTTGCATGGCTGAAAGATCGCCAAATATTGCATTTCATGGGCTGAAAGATCGCCAAATATTGCATTTCATGGGCTGAAAGATCGCCAAATTATTTACACTTGCATGGCTGAAAGATCGCCACCTATTGCATCTCATGGGCTAAAAGATCGCCAAATACTGCATTTCATGGGCTGAAAGATCGCCAAACTTTCCGAGGGTGTCATTGTTCGGAGGCACCATTTGCATAGCCCGAGAACGCATGCCATGGCCTGAGGATTCATTTAATCTTTGCATATCATTATTCAAAGGCATCATGGTTCGGAGGCATCATTCTCATAGCCCGAGAGCATAATTTCATGGCCTGCGAATCCCTTATTATACGCTTCATGGCCCAGGACATCATGGTCTAAGGACGTCATTCTAACTGTCCAAAGACAACATTCATGGTCCGACGGGAACTTGCATCACGTTTAAATATATGCACAATATATGCCCGTATTTTCTTATTTGCAGGTAAACCGGCGAGCAACGGCCATCTCGGCAGGAGCGATTTCGCTCCAGTCCCCTGCAGCCCCGTCCTGAATATTGCGTCCGCTCTTGGAAAGTCTCCATCGGCATACTTCACCGACGGATCCTGAACTACATATGGCCTGATTCCTGTAAGACCAGGGATATGTAGGCAGCTCAGAAGCCAGAGCACGGCCAAACCTCTTCAAACCGTTTCGCCAGGTCAAAATTGGCCATCATATACCCGACAACTCTATCATCCTTCCCGGGTAAAGAGGGGCAGCTGTTGATACCCAATTTTTTCCTGTATATTTTTAATATGCAAAATACTTTCAAAATAGACTATATATGCATATATAAGTATATCCCAAGGTTTTATTATTTTTTCTTATTTTTTCAAAGATTTCTAAATCAATTCATTGCTCTATTTTATCAAAGAAAAATCCAATAATTGTTCCCAAAATTATTATTTTGGTGAGCCATTTATTGGATTCTCACATTTTTACTAAAATATAGCTAACATATTTTTTTGCATATTTTTATAAATTTATTTAGCATTTTAAAAGCTAAATTGCGTATAATTGCACTATTAGCCTCTTTTAGGGTTTAATTATGTTCGTAATTGTAAAATTGGCTCCAGTAATTTTATTTTCTTAATTATATATTACTAATCATTTTAGTACCTTTTAATTTAGTTCCAAAAATCAATTTACTATTTTTTATAAAATAAATAAGGGAAAAGTGGCTATTTAAATACAAGCCCCATTTATTTCAATTGTAGCCTTAAATCAACCCTCATTTGAGCCCAATTTCAATTTCAATTATCCAGCCCAATTCCTAAAATTACCCGACCCACGACCCTTTAAAATTACTCACCCGGTCCCCCTTTTAATCCCAGCCGTTGATCTGTTTCCTTTCTTTTTTAATTTTACAATACCCCCCAAAAACCCTACTCATTTCTCACCGGTAGCTGCCCCTAGATTCCTCCTCTCCCAAATTCTCTCTCAGAAACACTAGCCGCCTCCCTCCACTTCCACCCTTGAACCACCGGAATCCATGGCTTCCAAGGCCATGGAAGTCCTATACCGGCCTCCTATAACTCCTACACGCCTGGTTACTGAAGTTTCAAGGCCTGACCACGAAGAAGCTTGGCCCAGACCTTGTTTGATTCGAGTTCTATGGCCATCTCCGGCCTTGCTCCGGCCATCCTTGGTCATTCGAGCCTGATTTCGACTTCTCCGGCTCAGATCAGTGACTATCCAAGCCTTTCTCACCATTTGGGTTCCTCTGAAACCCTAGTTTTCGAGGTTTTTCCGATTATTTAGATCCGTTGTATATCTGTGCTTTCTCTAAACTTTTAAACGTTTTCTCGAGATTTCTTTCAAAACTATGCTTTCAAAACCTTTATTTTTCCGATCTAGGGTTTTTGAGTTATTTAGGTGTTT